>NW_006404761.1:1619-2547 GCF_000299155.1 Elephantulus edwardii
GTAAAGCTTCATGTCTTACATTGGACATGTTGAAAAGGGACATTATGCTTGGAAAGATGAAGAGTCAACCAGATAGATTTGCACAGTGACTGCAGCAATGGGCTCAAGTATGTCAGAGATGATAAGGATGTTACAGGACAGGATAGAATTCAGATCTGTTATTCATGGAGCTGACATGAATCCTACTTTACTCAATGGCACCTAACAACAACAACAAAAGTCCCTACCTAATCTGTAGCTGCTATTGTCACTTTAACTCTACATCTATCTATTTATGTATACTTTTTTTTTCTAAGAAAATTTGTCCTTTTGATTTGCTTACAAAGTTCATATACATTGTGTTTCACACTATTCATCATTCACTTTATATTTCATACAATCATTCCCATGCATTGTGTTTTATAAAGTCAATCACCATTGGACTATGCCCATCATTATCCTGTCTTTTCAGGTCCCTACTGTATTTTTCCCAATTACCCTTTCCCTCCACCCACCAAGTTGTGCAACCCTGTGGTTTTTGCCTCTACTCATCCTTACTCCTCTACTCTAGTCCCATCTCCCCTTGTATTCTCATTCATGTTTTACTAGTTTTCCTTCTATTTTTACAACAATAGTCATCTACAGTATTTGTATATGCTGAGTTACTTCGCTCAGCATAATGTTCTCCAGTCTCTCCAAGTTATGTAGTATTTTTTGAAATTGTTACTCCTTAGTGCTACATAATATTTCATTGAACATACCAAAATTTCTCATTCCTTTTAGTTGTAGTTGGCCATTTGGGCTGTTTCCATGTTCTTGTGATGGTGAATAACACTGCTATGAAAATCAGTATTTCATTAGAGACTCAGTTCTCATTCTTCGGGGTATATTCTAAGCTGGGTCATATGGAATTTCTATGTTCAGTTTTTTGAGCAAATGTAAAACTTCC
>NW_006404762.1:0-2690 GCF_000299155.1 Elephantulus edwardii
AATTCCCTTTGAGAATAGGAACTAGGCAAGGATGCCCACTGTCACCTCTCCTATTCAATATTATATTGGAATTCTTAACAATAACAACAAGGCAAAAGAAGGAAGAAAGAGGTATCCAAATTGGCAAAGAAGAAGTAAAATTATCTCTATATGCAGATGATATGATAGTATACTTAGAAAACCCCAAAAACTCAACAAGAAGACTACTGGACATAGTTGACCAATTCAGCCAAGTGGCAGGACACAAGATTAACATACAAAAGTCAATTCGATTTCTCTACAGTGACAAAGAGAATAAAGTACTAGAGCGAAGGAAAACAATACCCATCACAATAGCTAATCTCAAGATTGAATACTTGGGAATAAATCTAACTAGAAACACAAAGGATCCATTCAAAGAAAATGACAAAACATTAATGCAAGAAACAAAAAGAGAACTGGAGAAATGGAAGAATATGCCTTGCTCATGGACAGGAAGACTCAATATTGTGAAAATGACAATCCTACCAAACATAATCTATACATTCAATGCAATCCCAATACAAATACTAATTCTGTTCCTCAATGAGATAGAAAAGGTGATATCCAATTTCATCTAGAATGGGAAGAGACCCCCAAATGAGCAAAGCACTCCTTAAAAAGAGAGACAAGATAGAAGTAATTTCTCACGCTGATTTCAAATCCTACTACACTACCATGGTGGTTAAGACAGTGTAGTACTGGAATAACGACAGACACATAGATCAGTGGAATAGAATTGAGAACCCAGAAATCCGCCCATGATCAACTGATTTTTGACAAGGAGATAAAATTATTTAAGTGGGGAAATGACAGCCTATTTAACAAATTGTGTTGGCAAAATTGGAAAACTATCTGCAGAAAACTCAAGCAAGACCCACAGCTCACAACATAAACAAAACACAACTCAAAGTGGATCAAGGACCTAGGACTAAAACCAAGGACTATAAACTTCATTAGAGAAAAGCTTGGAAGAACCCTAGAAGCCCTAATACACAGTATAAACAGTCTTCCAGGCATTCTGAAAAACCTATGAACAGGATAGGATAAAATAGATGCATGGAACCCTCTAAGAATCAAATCCCTATGCACATCCAAACACGTCTCCAGGAGAGTTAAAAGGGAAACCACAGACTGGGAAAAAAAATTGGTAGGGACATGTCTGATATGGGACTTATATCTAGAATTTATAGAATACTTGAGCACCACAACAAGATAAAGGTTAACAACCCAGTTGCAAAATGGGCACAGTATATAAACAAACACTTCACCAAAGAAGATACTTATGGTGAACAAATATATGAAGAAATGTTAAAATTTCCTAGTTTTTAGGAAGAAGCAAATAAAAACAACTCAGAGATGTCATCTCACCTCAGTATCAATAGCAAAATCCAACAGAGCAGCAAACAACAAATACTGGTGAAGTTGTGAAGAAACTGGAAACCTTATTTACTGTTGGTGGGAGTGTAAAATGGTGCAACCACTATGGAAGGCAATATGACACTTTTCCAAAAAGTTGGAAATAGAAACACCATTTGGCCCAGCAATTCCACTATTGGGAATATACCCTTCAGAAACCAGAACTGCCACTCATGCAGATATATGCACATCCATGTTTATTGCAGCTTTGTTCACAATAGCAATGAGTTGGAAACAACCAAGTGCCCATCGACAATGGATAGAGAAGTTGTGGTGTATTCACAAAATGGAATATTATGTAGCACTGAAAAACAAGGAACTAATGAAATATTATACAAAATATGGGACTACTGAGGACATTATGCTGAGTGAAATATCTCAGTCATAAAAGGACAAATACTGCATAATGCCACTCTTATAAAACAGGACAGACATGGGGGTTAGAGAAAACTTGAGAAAAGAGGGGATAAATAATGTACTCAGCATTGAAACAGACCAGGGAGAGAACTGTATAAAAGGAATATATGATTAGATATTATTGGCACAAGAACCCTGAATAAGAGTTGCATATTAAAGTGGATGGGATCGGGGGAGGAGGACTGTATAACAAGGAAAGAATTTTTCTTTTTTTCAAAGAGAAAAGTGAACTGGGGAAGGGGGCAGCCAGGAAAATGTGCAACAATGAATGAATGCACATTCAAGTTCTCCATAAACTTTCATTAAGTCTCAATTAAAAAAAAAAAAGCAAAAGGTCATTACAAAGGAGGAGGGAAAAAACCCAAAAGCAACAACAACAACCCATAATATATATCAGAAGATATTGTACTAATTTGCATTAGTGCATTGAGAAGCCAAAATAAAAGGAAGAGATGCAGATGTAAAAAAGCTGAACAGAAGATTTCAAAGGACAACTTGAGAAGATAGAGCAAAATATTTATATGAAATGTACAGAAAGCTCGATCAGAGAATAAAAAGGGAAGAACTCTCTCAACATTTCTTAAATGTAAAGAATTAAAAACAAATTCAAGCCTTAAGTTGAAATACTAAGAGATTCTATGAACATAATCTTAAATGATCCAGAAGATGTAAAGAATACACAGAATCCTGTACCAAAAAGAATTAGTTAGCATTGAAAAATTTCTAGACATACCATATGAACAAGAGCCAATGATAATAAAGGAATAAAGGTTGAAGTTTAAGGTGCACTGAAGGTATTGTTGTTGTTGCTGTTGTTATGTGCTGTCGAGTCGTTT
>NW_006404763.1:0-1161 GCF_000299155.1 Elephantulus edwardii
ATGCACTAATGCCTACAACATGTATCTTCAAGCATTTCAATTTATTTTTAAGAACTTTAGATTTTTTCCTAGATTCATATTTGAATATACTTTTTCCTGGTTATTAAATGGATACTTGAAATTGTTTTTTCTTATTTTTGCCCCCTTAACACATGAATTCAGAAACCTTTATTTCATCTATGTCATTAAAGTTGGTTTTATTTCAAAAAGGCAATTCTTCAACTGTTTTTTGCATGCTTGTCAAACTGAAGAAGAAGCTCAAGTAGTAAAGTATTAAGGCGTTAAGCTGTAACCAAAAGGTGGAATCTATCACCCACCCTTGCAAGAAAGATGTATCAATCTCATTCTGTACAGATTTACAGACTTGAAAACCATCTGAAGGAGTTCTTCCCTATTAGAATCAACTCCATGACCATGATGGGCTAATCTGAGGGACTCATCCTCCAGTAGAGTATCAGAGAATCCTGCTATTTCATAAGTTATTCACGGATTAATTTTTTCAGAAGTAGATTACTGGGTCCTTCTTCCTTAGTCTCAAAATTGTTCACTATTATTAATTCTCTTTGTATTTAACATGCCGTTCAAAGAGCTTCTGGCAGGACAGCAATTTACGATTCTCATAGAATATTATGTCAAACTGATAGATTAATTGTGGTAGCACTCAATAGATAAGTATTATGTAAATACCACACTTTAAGCAATGGCAAATCATATTTCACCTTAAGCTTTTAGATGATATAGAAATGATAGGACATACAAAGATATAAAAAATTAGACATAGGAAGACACTTCACAAAAGAGGCTCCCTATAGGAGATGCTGTGCAAATGATACAACCTGAGTTGCCAATACTAAGGGGAACCTTAGCATTTGCTGCAGAAGCATTTGCTGCAGAAGGTAAGGACCAAAGTCTTTAATATGGATTGCAGCTCAACATCAAGAAAACAAAGATTCTCACCTGCAGGCCAATTGGCAGTATCAAGACAGATGGAGATAGGATTGAGATTGTTAAAAGTTTCATCTTGGTCAGTTACACAATCAACACTCTCTCACACCAGCAGTCAGGAAATCAAAAGATGAATTCCATTTGGAAAGTCTTCTGTGAGGGACTTCTCCAGAGTGCTGAAGAGAAATGATGTCAGTCTAGAGATAAAAGTGTGCA
>NW_006404763.1:1656-2616 GCF_000299155.1 Elephantulus edwardii
ACCCTGCTCTATCCTGAGCCAACTTTATTGTCTCTGACACACCTACACCCATTAGCCCAGTCACTAAAACAATCCATTTCATCCTGGGTCTTCTTTGCTTGTGCTTACCTCCACCCTTCCAAGCATGATTTTCCTTTCCAAGGACTGGTTTTCCTAGCATCATGCCCAAAATATGGCAGATGAACCTTCCAAATCCTTGCCTCCAAGGAGCAACCTGGTTTCATCGTCTCCCTGTCGAACCTGTTTGTTCCCGTAGTAATCCACGGGATATTTAGTAATCTTCTCTAGCACCACAGCTCAAAGACATTAATTCTTCTACCATCCTTAGTCATTGTTCAGCTTTCTGATGCATAGCAAGTAATTGTGAAGACCATGGCCTGGATCAGGCACACCTTAGTCTCCAGACTGACATTGTTGAAGGTTTCTTCAAATACCTGGTAATCTTTAGGTGTTTACTTTAAGTGGAAAATAAATCAATAAAGTGCTATTTTGCCATTTTGCCTTCCTCCAGTAGATCTCCATGATCATATGTTGTAGTTCAGTGTTACACTCATTCCAGTGTTAACAAAATTGAGTTTGTGCATTTTTTAGTAACTTTTATTCTTTTTTCTTTATTTCCTATTTCTCTTAATTTTACAAAGTTATTTTTATGATAATAATAGGATGGAGAATCTTTACTCATGCTACATTAAAATAAAAATACTGAGTATTAAGCTAAGAACCAAGGCTTACCAATTTCCATTTTTTACCATGTCATTAAAATATTATTCTTTTCTCCCCATTTATTTGATATAAAATCAATTTCAGATTTATACATTATCAAAAATATCTCTAAACTTGGTATTTTTAATGATTTAAAGATAACATGACCTTTCAGGATTCTCTTAGATCTTTACATGATATTTTAGCTTTTAACTTTTAAATGACAAATTCATTAGCTTGGAAATTGTTTAATGGTCA
>NW_006404764.1:0-474 GCF_000299155.1 Elephantulus edwardii
CTTCAGTATGCTGCTGTGTAACAGAGTAAGATCATATATCATTTCCATGTGAGTGATCAAAGCAAAAGATTCTGTCAGAATGACAAGGAGAGATAGATGTAGAGAAAGAAGGCTTCGGCAAGCAACATCCACTCGTTTTATAGGTCTGTGGCTTGAGCTGTTTTAGACATCACATCAGACTTCTTTGGCAATTTCGTCTCCCACCATCCTTATCTTGATAAAGGCAAAGTAATTTGAGGACACTGTGCTCTTGGGGTTTGGCTAGCTTAGCCTTCAGATTTAGTGTGTGCTTAATGAAAAAGAGTTCTCTTGGGTTGTCCATGCGTAGAATGGAGTCAGCTGGAGAGCCGTAGAGAATTGACTTTCGAGAGCAGGAGCCCAGAGCATCACACTCCAGTTACAGACATAACTGAATGGAACACTGTGTGCCGGAAGCAAAGGAAGACATTTTCAACTGCGCTTGTTTTCTGTCAT
>NW_006404764.1:1899-2491 GCF_000299155.1 Elephantulus edwardii
TGGCACAGGATGAGGCAAAGGGCAGATCTGTTGTTCCTCATGTTGCTAAGTTAGAGTCGACTTCCTGTTGACGAAAGCATTAAACAACAACAAAAACAATGACAAGTTTTGTTTCATAAGAAACTGCCAAACTCTTAGAGAGTAGCAATACCATTTTACTTAACGTTCTTTTTTTTTTTCTTTTTTCTTTTCTTCTCTTCTCTTCTCTTTTTTCTTCTTTTCTTTTCTCAATGTGTGAATAATCCAGTTTTTCTACATCCTCACTAAAATATTTTTATTTTGGTCATTTTGATAGATGTATAATCACTGCCATTAAATAATTTTTAGTTCTTAGTAATCAGATAGGACAAAGTAGGACTTCCCTTTAGGGCTTCCAATATTGTAAATCTTTATTGAAGACAGACTACTTCATCTTTATTCAGTGGAGTGAATGCTGGATACGAACCACCAGCCTTTTAGTTAGCAGCCCAGGTTTTAATCCACTGCACAACAAGGGTTCTTGAGAGGTATGTAGTTGTTGTTTACCATCAAGTCAGAACTGACCTATAGCTGACCCTCCAGAGGCAGTTAATTACACAGGAGGAGATTGCCT
>NW_006404765.1:0-538 GCF_000299155.1 Elephantulus edwardii
TTTTTTAAAACAATATCACTGTATAATTATTATAGGCATAAGTGATCAAGAGCCTCACTTTGGTACACAGCAAATGGTAAACCTACAGACTACATAAAATAGCAGTTAACAAGTTTAAAAGAAATATCACTGTAATAGTGGTAGAAGACTCTTAACATATCACTCTCAGCAAAGGAACAACTAGAAAGAAACTGAAAATATGCAGAAGAATTAAACTAGATAATTAGGAAACGTGACCTAATGTTGATACTAAGGGTACTTCACTCAACTGAAACTCGATATACAAAGTAACTTCTCAGACAATATCCATAAAACTATAAATTAACAACAAGATGATAAAGGCTAAAAAAAACCAACCCTACCCACTTGAAAATGAAATTAACATCCTCCTTGATATTATTTGGTTGGAGAAAAAAATAAAAAGTGAATTCAAAAAGTTCTTTGAGAGAAATGAAAAATACAGCTAAATCAGTCCATAGATCATAACAACAGACAAAAATATATTAAAAAGAAAAGAAAGGAAGAAAGGTGCAAAATT
>NW_006404765.1:1763-2760 GCF_000299155.1 Elephantulus edwardii
TTTAACAGGTATTTAAGGAAGGTATTTATAACAGGTATTTAAGAAAGTTTCAATACAAGAAAATGAAACAATGTAGCATTAACAAAGCAAAGAAGAGCCAAATGATACTATAAAATGATGCAGAAAAGGCATTAGGGGTTGTTTGGGCTTTTTTTATTTTTGGTGTGTTTTTTTGTTTATTTTTCAAAATCCAAAACTCCTCCTGGTTAACCTACTAAACAAAAAAGGAATAGAAGAGAATTTCTGGACCTGCTGCCTGGACCAACCTTCCACCTGGACCTGTTCAGTGTTTTGACTACTCTGTGGAGATCTACACTACAGTGTGGAGATCACTGCACTATCCCTGCACAAGGAGCACCAATATCACAGACATTGGAGAGGCAGAAGGAAATCTCTGACTGGGATCTGTAGGAAGAATGTCTAGTGTTCTTGACTGCTGTGATCTGAAGGCAAGTCTCTGTCTGGCTGAACTGAGAGGGCGAGAGATGTATCAGTCTTAGTTCCAACACCAAGTTCTAGCTTGACACCCACTAGGAGCACACTCCCACTGGGAGTACTGCACCACTCCACCAGGCTGCATAGAGATGGCTCCACCACCACCCAGTTGTCTAGAGCCAGGAGCACTAGGTGAATATCACAATCTCATAGGTGAAGTCATTTCCTTTCTGAACACCCCTGGTCCATCCCAGAGACAGTACTTGGACTGCAGACCCTTTGGACTCTAACTAGTTGTAGCAATTGTCTGGCCTAGAAGGCTGCTAATTTGCAGTTCATCTCTCTCCTCAAATGAAGCAAGCTTCCTCTTGAGTCAAAGGATCAGAGAGAAATTCAGTCAGGGTAAGCTGCCCTTTTCTTTTCTGAAGCAGTGAGCTCCTGAGCTAAGATTATCAGAACAAAGGTCTGCTAAGGATCTAGGCACAAAAAGATACCACAACTATGACATGGAAGAAGCAGACTACCTCACACCCTACACTAAACAAAAGCAAGATGTCACCCC
>NW_006404766.1:0-2675 GCF_000299155.1 Elephantulus edwardii
GGGATGGGTGTGTCAGAGGCGGTGCGGTTGTCGCAGGATAGAGCAGGGTTTAGGGCTGTTGTGCATAGGGTCGCTATGAGTCGGAAACGACTCGATGGCACATAACAACAACAACTTGGAAAATAAAATATATCAACCACAAAAAAAAATAATAAGTGCTTTGCTTATTCAGAGTTCCTTTCCCTCCAAATAAACTTGACAATTTCCTTTTGGATCTCCTTAAAAAATAAATTTGGTATCTGTGTAGGAATTGCATTGAATATATCGATTGCTTTCAGTAGGACTGTCATTTTTACAATATTCAGTGTTCCTATCCATGCCCAGGGCACAGTTTTCCATTTATTTAGGTCTTTTATTTTGTCTTGCAGAAACGATCTATAGTTTTCTTATATAGGTCTTTTGTATCTCTAGTCAAGTTTACTTTCAAGTATCTCAATTTGTTGTTGGCTATTGTAAATGGTATTGCTTTTCTTGGTTTCCTTCTCTGAGTTCTCTTTGTTACTGTAGAGGAATCTCACTGATTTGGGGGTATTGATTTTATATCCTTCCACTTTACTAATCTGTTCTACTAGCTCTAACAGGGTTTTTGTTAGTTCTTAGGATTTTCTGTGTACATTATCATATCATCTGCATATGGTGATAGTTTAACCATCTCTTTGCCAATCTGGATGCCTTTTATTTCCTCTCTTGTTGTTACACTTTGAAAGTAAGGAGCTTTTTTGGTAATTTTCTTTTCCTGAGTGCTAGTGAGAATGTTGCAGCCTGGGCATTGGCTCAGAGTCCTTGTGTCTTTAGGAAGTTGAGCACAGTGGCATTCTAACTCTTCAGCTCTTCCAGACATTTTTGTCTTTGCCTTGGATTTTATTTCTGTTATGGACATTCTGTCCCTAGATACTGTGATTTATAGGCACCTGTTTTTGTTCTAAGGACTTGACTTCACTGACTGGGAAATTGTGAATGCATGCTATTCCTGGCTAAAATATGCATATATTTGTAACTTAAAGTAATGATAACTTTAACTATAGATAGATATAGAGATAGAGATAGAGAGATATCTATACATATATAAATATGGTAAATATATTTTAACTTGTAAGTTACTATTATAACTTAAAGTTGTAAGCATGAAATAAAAAATATGATTCATCTAATAAATCATTTGGAAGCAGGATTGGCATACACTTCCTAAACAGCATGCCTCTGGGAAACTATGAACTTGGATAAATGACAACAGTTACAGAAAGGCTTCAGGCCTTTTGTTCATAGGGTCGCTATGAGTCGTGCTCAATGCAAAGGCAGTCAACAACAATTACAACTTTTCGTATTGCCCTAGCAAGCACTTGCAATATGGTTATGAATACAAGTGGTGACAGTGGGCATCCTTGTCTGGTCCCTGTTCGCAAGGAAAATGCTTTTAGTCTTTTTCCATTCAGAATGATATTGGGTCTTGGGTTTGCATATATACTTTTCACTATGTTGAGGAAATTCTCTTCTATTCCTATTTTGCTGAGTGTCTTTATTAGGAAGGGTGTTGGATTTTGTCAAATGCCTTTTCTGCCTCAATTGCTAAAAACGTTTGGTTTTTATTTGCTTTGTTAATGTGGTGAATTATGTTAATTGTTTTTCTTATGTTGAACCATTTCTGCATACTTGTTATGAATCCCACTTGGTCATGATTTTTTTTAATATCTTTTGGATTCTATTGGCTAGGATTTTGTTAAGGATTTTTTTGCATCTATATTCATGAGAGATATTGAGCTATAGTTTTCTCTTTCTTTTTTTTGCCTGGTTTTGGTATTAGGTTTATACTTACTTGCTTCATAGACTGACTCTGGAAGTGTTCTTTCTTTTTAAATTTTTTGTAATAATGTAAGTAGAATTGGTGCTAGATCCTCTCTAAATGTTTATATATAGAACATTTGAGCAGACCCATCACAAAAGAAGAAATTTAACAAGTTATAAAAAGACTTGCCCATAACAAGAGTCTTAGACCAGATGACTTCAAAGCTGAATTTTACCAAACATTTATATATTTCCTTGTCAATCTGGGTAGGGCATGAGTTTCAAGGAATTTGACCATTTCCTCTAGGTTTTGGAATTTATCAGAGTATAGTTGTTCCATACAGAGAGAGACCAGTTGGCCTAGTGGACCGAAAGTGATGCCACCAAACCAAAGGTAGGTGACTCTAATCCACAGCCCTAAGGCCTGTCTTTAATTGTTTTTGGTGAAAAGTTCTTCCAGGTCGTACAGCCTTGGTGTGTCCACTTGCTGTACAGAGGCAACTCGTGGTCGCTGTGAAGCTGAACACTGTGACACTGATGTGTCAAATGTGATAATGGTTACCCATGGTGGACAGTGATTGGTGGCGCTCCCCAGTTAAAACAAGCTTGGAAGCGGAAGTGGCATCCACTTCCATAAATAGCTTGCCTCTGGAAACCCTATGAACCTGGAGAAAGAATGAAAGTCATACAAGTGTCGAGGACTTTCATTCATAGGGTCGCTATGAGTTGCCTATGACTCGACGGCACTTAACAACAATAGTTTTTCTTGCATACCTGTTATGAATCCCACTTGGTCATGGTGGATTATTTTTTTAATGTATCGTTGGATTCTATTTGCCAGTATTTTATTTAGGATTTTTGCATCAATATTCATGAGAGATATTGGCCTATAG
>NW_006404767.1:0-524 GCF_000299155.1 Elephantulus edwardii
ACAGTGTCTTCTCAGACCACAATGAACTAAAACTAGAAATTAACCACAAGAGGGTAAATCTTACAAAATCACCCATGTAGAAGCTAAATAATTCTCTGCTAGAACAACATTGAGTTATAGAAGAAATAAAGAATGAAACCAAAAAGTTCCTTCAGAATTTCCTTAGAGTGTGGCTGCCATCACATTTTGCCGTGGAAGAGAGAAAAGGAGTATCTTAGTACCACTAAGAAAGAAGAGTTAAAAATGGAGCATGCGAATTCAACCTAGGTGCCTTCATGAGATACTACTGGATCCAAAACATATGGAAGTCTCTAAGGAATGCTAAACATACAAATGCTGGAAGAAAACAAAGATCTTCCAGTAGAACCAACACACAAAGAGAAAGCCTTACTCTAGAGCCCATACCCTGAATTTGTACTTTTAACTTCCCCTAAATTGTTAGAATATACTGACTATATACTGAGTCACTGTATCAAAACGAATTGGCAGACACAGAAGAATTTAATGAAACAACATATGAGCAA
>NW_006404767.1:1824-2636 GCF_000299155.1 Elephantulus edwardii
AGACTGCCAAGAAAACAAACAGATTCATCCTGGTGAGGGTTAAACCAGGCTGCTCTTTGGAGGCAAGGATTCTGAGGCTTCGTCTGACATATTTTGGACATGCTGTAAGGGGGGACCGGTCCTTGGAGAGGGACATCATGCTTGGTAGGGAGGAGGGACGGTGTAAGAAGGGAAGGCCCTCTTTGAGGTGGACTGATTCAGTGACTGGGGTAATTGGTATCGGTGTTTTGGAGACAGTGCGGTTGGCACAGGACAGAGCAGAGTTTAGGGCTATTGTACATAGGGTCTCTTGGAGTCAAAAGCAACTCGATGGCACATAACAACAACAACAACAAGAAATTTTGAGAGAATAAATTTCTATTTGGTAAAGTAAATTTAAAAACTTCCTTGAAACAAATTATAATGATAATACATATACCAAAACCTCTGGGACGCAGTCCTCAGGGGGAATTTCATAGCAATAGGTACACACATAAAAAAGGAAGAATCAAAATTAATGATCCAACTCAATACTTCCATTAAATAAGAAAAGAACAACAATCTGATCCCACAGACTCTAGAAGAAAGGAAATTATAAGGATGAAGGATGAAATCAATGAGTTAGAAAATAGAAAAACTGAAAGCATCAACAAGACCTGGTTTTCTAAAAGGGTCAATAAAATTGACAAACCAACAAACCTAACAAAAGAAAAATAAAAGAAGATGCAAATAATTCAATCAAGAAATGATAGAGGTGACATTACAACAGAACTGGATAAAATTAAATCGATAATACACGAATACTATGAAAAGCAATACTTTGATAAATTTTA
>NW_006404768.1:0-487 GCF_000299155.1 Elephantulus edwardii
TGATTTAATCTTACTTGGGGCCATAATCAACAACGTTGGTACTAGCAGTCAGGAAATTATAAGACATCTTGTATTGGCAAAGCCTGTAGTCAGGGACCCCTCAAAAGTCCTGAGGAACAAGAGTGAGAAAGGTGAGTTTAAGGACTTAGGTGCATCTAATCCATGCCATAGTCTTTTCAATTACTTGTTATGCATTTGAAAGTTGGACAGTGAATAAAGATGACAGAAGAAGAATTGATACCTTTGAGTTATCCTGGAGAAATGTACTAGATAGCTCATACATTGCCAAGAGAACAAACAAATATGTTTTGGAGAGGGTACAGCCAGAGTGCTTCTTAAAGGGAAGGATAGTGATACTTTCTCTTGCCTACTCTGAGCATGTCGTTAGGAGGAGCTAATCCTTGGAAAATCATATTATGACCAGAATAGTGGAGGATCAACAAAACAGGAGGAGCCTCAACAAGATGAATTGACATGTTGTTTGTTA
>NW_006404768.1:2107-2647 GCF_000299155.1 Elephantulus edwardii
TTTTGATTTTCATCTCTCTTATTGCCAGTGATTTGGAGAATTTCTCCATGTGTCTGTTTGCCATTCAAATACCTTCCTCTGTGAAAATTCTTTCCATGTCTTTTGCCCATTTTATAATTGGGTTATCAGTCTTTTTCTTGTGGAGGCCCAGGAATACTCTGTAAACTTTTGTTATAAGACTCTTATCTGAGATGGTATTACCAAATGTTTGTTCCCAGTCTGTAGGTTTTCTTTTCACACTGTTGGAAAAAGTTTTTGATGCACACAGAGATTTAATCTTTAGAAGGTTACGTGCATCAATTTTATCCTCTTCAGATTGTGCATTTCTGGTTGTATTTGGCAGTCTCTTTATACCTTGGACTAGCGTTTCTAAGCTTGATCCCAGTTTGTCTCTTATGAACATTATGATTTTGGGCTTTACTCCCAGGTTTCTGATCCACCTTGAGTTGATTTTTGTGTATGGTGTGAGATTTGGATCCTGTTTCAACTTTCTGCAGATGGAGGCTCAGTTTAGCCAGCACCATTTATTGAAGAGGTTGT
>NW_006404769.1:0-2663 GCF_000299155.1 Elephantulus edwardii
GTTGTGCTGGCAAACCAAAGGCATGCAGTTCAACTCCACCAGCTGCTCTGCAAAATAAAGATGGGTAATCTCCCCCCCCACGGGATTTACAGTCTCTGAAGACCTGCTGGAGGGTCAGCTATGAGTTGGTTCAGCACACAACAACAATAATATGTAAGGAGAAGAAGTTCTGGTGACCAAGTCCTTAGGGAGTTGCATCAAGCCTTCCTGCCAGTTCAAATCTACCAGTGACTCTGAGGAAGAAAGAGTCTCCTCCAGTGTGATCTGCAGCTTCAGAAACCAGTGGAGGAACATCAGCTATAGGTTGGTTTCCATTCACTGGCAGTGAGCTGAGCTCAGTTGACTACTGAATGTTCTTGGCCATCCATTCACATACATGACCAAGTGCTACCTGGCACTGAGCCATCTTCATTATCAGCTGCAGTTCAGAACACTATGAACCAGAGGGCTTTCATTGGCTGGTGTTTGGAAGGAGATCACCAAGCCTTTCTTCCTAGTCTTAGTCTGAAAGCTCCACTGAGCTTCCAGTCCCACCAGCTGCCGTCTTCCGATGATTGGATGACATCAGAGACAAAGCCATGAACCAGAGGATGGGTGGAGGCAGGAATGATGGTGTGTGAAGCCAAGTTCTTTGATTCTCTCTCAGACGCAGGCCCCCAGTCCTTCATGTCCAGGGGGGGCCATTGCTGGCATCGTTATTGGGGCCCTAGCTGTGATCGCTTTGGCTGTGGGCCTGGGTTTTTTTCTCTTCACCCAAAGTTCCATACGGTAAGAGTGAGGTGAAAGGAGGTATGGGTGGCATGATGTGTCTCCTCCTTCCTGCTCTTCCCTCCCCTGTGCCCCAGGATGGACACGGGATAAAAGTGGGGTCCATAGAGGCAGGCAAAGAAGCCAGAGGCACAGAATAAAAAGGGCTTTGGGGTTTCAGGTCCTCTGGGGAAATAGCAAAGGACTGTATCCAAGAGGCCAAGAGACCAACCTCTGAGGAACAGTATCCTGCCAAGGACATACCCGGTAAGTAAACCCAAGGCTGGTACCCTGGGCAGGGGCTGAGGCCTGTGATCTCGGGAGGAAGGCTCCAGCGTCAGCTTTCCCACCAGCTAACCATGTGATCATGGTGAGCCCTGCACTCCTAGGCCTTGCCATCTCCACCTAGAAAGTGAGTGGGATTAGAGGTGAGAACCTCCGAGGGCCCTGTCCTAACAGTCTGGGACAGGAATAGCAAAGACAGCACAGCCTGCTGCCCTTCCTTCCTCCCTCCATCCCCAGAAACTTCCTGCTGTGGAGTGGACCATCTGCTACCCGGGGTCAGAGCTGACCTGCCAGTGGGTTTTCAGAGGCTGTCAGAGGTACAGGAGGAGACGGCCCACCTTTCTCCTGCAGAGCAGCTGGGGGATCCTAAATGCCAACCTCTGGGTTGACAGCACAACCCCCTATCAACAAGGCCACCAAAGCTCCCTGTGAATGAACTCTCGCCCTCACAAAATCTGTACTGAAATCGTGGCCACATGCTATTGTGATTAAATTTGATATAAAATTAATTCTCCTTGGGTGGAGTAAATGATCTTCAATGACCCAAGGTCTAATTCAATGACCTTACATGTAATGCGTGGATTAAAGGAGTTCTGGGAGTATAATAGGTTTTATGAGTTAGGCTGCTAATCAAAAGGTCAGCAGTTCAAATCTTTGTGAGAAGGACAGACAGTCTCAGCCTACAGATTTACGACCTCCAAAACCAAAGATTTACAGCCTCTTTCTACTCAGCCCTGAGCTGGGCCTCTCATTCCCACTTTCTTGTTATCAGTTGGAGGCAACTAGAACTCAGTGAGTTTGGTTTTTTATAATATACAGCTTACACTTTAACTTAAAAAAAACCAAAAATCCAACTTCCTCATTGATGGTGTTATATGCCGTCAGTTGGAACTAACTCAGTTTTCAGAGGCTGTAAATTACATGGGAATGGACTGCCCATCTTTATCCCACAGAGCAGCTGTTGAACTTGAACCACTTGCCTTTGGGTAAACAGTTCCACTTCTTAGCAATGAGCCAGGAGAGTTCTCTCCCTTGTTGTCTGTCCCAGACATTCCTTGGTTCCTTAGTGTCTCTGGGTCTGTAAACTGGTAAGGCCACATTAACATAACAAAAGAAAATAAATCCAAACAGGAACCCACCCACAAGGACAAGGACCAGGAATTTTATTCCCCCAGTATATTCTTCTCATTTAATTTTTTCCCCATTCATTCATTGTTGCACATTTTCTTCCCTGCCCAACCCTCCCCTGCAGTTCGCTTTTCTCTTTGGGGGAAAAAAAATTCTTACATTGTTACACAATCACCCCCAAGGACAAGGAATTTAACACCTAATTTCAAAAGGTGAACACAACTCATCCATCACACTGTTCAATGCAGCTCCATCTTACAGACAGGAAAACCAAGGCCCAGAGGGACCCAGGACTAAGCCCAGGCTACAGAACACCCATTGGAGAGAAAGGGCTGGGACTTAAGAGTTTTGTCATTATCCATGTCACCAAACAGCTTCAGCTAACCCAGAATCTGAGTTCTAGCACACTGTCGGGTTGAGCTCATTTGAAACGAATGGGATGTCTTAGGGAGGAAGGAAGGGAAGTGTCTGTCACTTTGTTCCTGCAAATCCCCAGGAAGACA
>NW_006404770.1:0-497 GCF_000299155.1 Elephantulus edwardii
TAGTGTACAGGTTAGGAACCACAGGATGTAGAGGCTCAGCTATGTCATTTATGCTTCTTAAGTTCTGGAGCAATTTCCATCTACCACTGGGCTGTTTTACAACTCGGAATTTCACATGCAAGGTAGAGGTGAAGTAGGGAACTGCTTATGAGGTTTTCCATCCATTCCAACATCTAAGAGATAGTGAGAAGAGTTGGGACCTCAGAAGGCTTTTAGGACCAATTAGTAGGCTCTGTGTCCAGGGGAAAACGAATATATTTACCAGTAATGTTAATGCTCATCCACGACTCTTCTGAGAGGATCTAAATCGTTGAAGCGTCCTCCTTTGTTTCCAGCTGAGAGCTGGGGCCTGTCTTTCCTGTCAGCCACGAGGACCTGATGTGGGCTACCTTGGCCAGGTGGCCTTCAGAGCCACACTTAAAGCAAGTGAGTGGGAGCTTCCTCTCTACTCCCTTGCCTATCTGTGGCTCTCGTCTGTGACACTGTCTACTGAAGTG
>NW_006404770.1:2077-2735 GCF_000299155.1 Elephantulus edwardii
GATATAGTGTTATTAGCTTGAGCAGTTATAAATCTATTGCAGGTAAGTATAAACTGTCACAGATTGTTTGCTCTACTCCTTGATGGATAATTCCAGGCCAGAAATCTTATCTTTATATACAAAGCAACACCACTGAAACATCTAAGAGGCAACAAAAAAACACCAATTCAGCCCCCAGCTATAGATCAGGATGGAACAAAACCAAGATAACACATTGGAAGGACAGAAGAACAGAACTGAAGATATGGATCACAAAATTGATGAATTGGAGGGCAAAGATATCAATAACAATCTGTTAGAAAAAATCAGAAATAAAGAGGAAGAGCATGAGAATTATTTTGGAATACATTAAGAGGAATCTCTAACATGCCATAAGAATTCAAGAAGAATTAGTGAGGAATAAAAAAACTGAAAAGTAAAACCAAAGAAGAAATTGTGGAAGATTTATTTTCTTTTGAAAATTTCCAAAGCATTATGAAAAAGAAGGAACCATGTTTCAAGAAACAGAGTTAACCAAAGACAGTATAAAGGCCAAAAGGAAAATGCTAAGACAGATTACTATTGCTGTTGTTGTTGTTGTTGTTGTTATGTGCCGTCGAGTCGCCTGCGACTCATAGTGACCCTATGTACAACAGCCCTAAACTCCGCTCTGTCCTGT
>NW_006404771.1:0-908 GCF_000299155.1 Elephantulus edwardii
AAGTTATGATTCAATTCCTATTGTCCACGCCGCACCCCAGACCCTCCAGGTTTTAGTGGGCTCAAGAGAATTCAGCCAATTTCCCCACTAACCTTTTTCCTTTCAGGTGAGTCTCAATGCAGTTCAGCTCAGCTAGTGGATTCCAGCTTTTGCTGGGTCCGCAGTGGGACCGCTGTGGGACCGCTGCAGGGCAGGCAGGCAGGGCTTCAGTTTTTAAAGCTTCTAAAATAATGTATTAGCAAACGTTCTGATTCAAAATCCTACTGTTCACGTCACGCTGTGATGGTCAGTCTCTGTGGAGCGTAAAGTACTCTCTGGTATCCTCTCTATACAGGTTACTATCCCTCTGGCTCTTCACACTGTGCTCTCCACCTCCACCATCTTCTGAGTCCCCGAAATGATCTGGATCACTTTTTTTAATCTCCTACCAATGCTATCACTGTACATTAACAGAGTACATTAACACCTACCCCTATTGCCACAGTTACTGTATAAATCCTTCTCACCCCATGTCTCCTTCTCCTCTGCTGTCCCTCCACCCTTACAAGAATGATATCTTTCTCCAAGAACTGGTCCCCCCTAACCGCATAACCATAGTATGTCAGACAGAGTTTCAAAATCCTTGCCTCTGTGGAGAAACTTGGTTTTGCCCTCTCCAAGACAGTCCTGTTTGTTCCCTTGGCAGTCTATGGTATATACATTAACAAAAAACTACCAGAAATACAAACTCGGTTGGAAGAGGCCTTGGCACTAGAGACTTTATTATTGGATCACAACAAATTTTAACTAACCTTGGGAAGAATGGGAAGCTTCGAACATCTGACTGTGCTCATTTGAAACCTATATTGGAATTAGGAAGCAGTCTTAAGAAAAGAGCATGAAAACACTGGATTGTTCAAAATCAGGAA
>NW_006404771.1:1008-2748 GCF_000299155.1 Elephantulus edwardii
GAACATCTGACTGTGCTCATTTGAAACCTATATTGGAATTAGGAAGCAGTCTTAAGAAAAGAGCATGAAAACACTGGATTGTTCAAAATCAGGAAAGAAGTGTGTCAGGAATGTGTCCTGTCTTGCACATTTTCAGTCTCTACGTGGAACAGATCATTCAGGAGAATGGACTAAATGACAACAAGGAGTGTGACATCAAGATTGGAGGAAGACTTTAATAAATTGCATTATGCAGACGATACAACCTTACCTAAACTGAGGAGGACCTGAAGAATTTGCTGCGGAAAGTCAAGGACTGTAGTCTTCAATATAGATTGAAGCTCAACAACAAGAAGAGATTCTCACCCCGATTCTCACCCGTGGGCCAACTAGAAGCACCATGATAGATAGAGATGAGATTGAGGTTGTTAACAATTTCAGTGTGCTCATCTCCACAGTCAACATTCTTGGAACCAGCAGTCAGGAAATCAAAAGATGGATTGCATTGGAGAGGTCTGGTGTCAGGGACCTCTCTAGTGTGCTATACAGCAATGATGTCAGTCTGGAGACTAGGGTGCACCTGATCTAGTCATGGTCTTCACAACTAATTGCATCAGAGAGCTGAACAATAACTAAGGATGACAGAAGAAGAATTGATACCTTTGAGTTGTAGTGTTGGAGGAGAGTATAGAACATACTATGGATTACTAGGACAACAAATAGTTCTGTCTTAGAGAGGGTGGAAGGAGGTTTCTTCTTGGAGCCAAGGATTTTGAAGCTCCATCTCACATACTTTGAGTACACAGCCAGGAGGGACCAGTCCTTGAAGAATAACATTATGCTTGGAAGGGTGAAGGGACAGTGCCAGAGAAGAAAATTTTGGAGGAGATGAATTTACAAAGAAACTGGGTCAATTGGATTAAGTGTGTCAGAGTCAGTGACACTTGCTCAGGGTAGGACAGAGGATGAAGATGCCTAAAAGGAGATCTATGGATTTTAATCCTTTGGTTATCATACGTTATCAAAATTATTTTGTTAGCTCATATCATACTCTGACAGGACAATTACCAAAGCTCTCTGCTGTAGTTAAATGGGGAAGAATAGAATAAAACAATAGAGGAGGATGTACGTCTCATAAAATATCTGGAGAATTTGAAAATGGTAGTGCCTGTGGTAATTCTAACATCTGTGGAGTCAGTTAGTTGTATATGTTGTCAATGTTCTTAAGGGGGGGAAAAAAACGACAAGTGATATATTCAAAATGGCCAACCAAAAAATTCAGAGCCTGGTGTGAAAGTCAAAAGGTCTTTAGGACAGTACTTTAAAAAATGCTTCTATTTCATAGTCAGAGAGAAGATTGGAATGAAAACTGTGGCTTACAACCAACTCATCTTATTGATGGCTTTCAAACAATTCTATTAGATCACCATGTGACAATCTTCCCTAATTGAATCTATTTTCAAAATTGAAATGTAAGAGAAAAAACAAATACATATATTTGATGCATAATTTTTATACTTACCCTTACTTGACCTACAAAGGCATTGGCTTCTTCTTCTACCACAGACAAATTTCTGGGCAGAAAAGGATCAAACATAGGAGCATTGTCATTGACATCTGTCACTACAATATTTACTGTGGCAGTTGAGGTCTGGAAGATATAAGAAGAGTCGATGTGAGATATTTTTAAATCAGTTTAGTGAATCCTGATAACCATCTATCATAAAATGTCTAATTTTATTACTTTTCCTATACTTAATA
>NW_006404772.1:0-2555 GCF_000299155.1 Elephantulus edwardii
CAACCACTTGGCCAACTGACTGGAAGAGATCTATATTTGTTCCCATTCCAAAGAAAGGTGACCCAACTGAGTGTGGAAACTACAGAACAGTGTAGAAGTATATATTTGAATAATAGTTGTGTTAATAGGTCTTCCTTATACACATATGAATATTATCCTATCACTCACAACATTGTATTTCAGAATAAAACTTGAAAATTACTTTTTTTACTATGACTACACTGTTCTTCTTCTGTTTTTCATTCCCTGTATTGTATACCATAGGAATATCCAATTCAAAGTGACCAAAGCTGGTCCATCTCAACTCCTAGTGCCTAGTATATCAATGTTCATGCATTCATTTAATTTTTAACAATTTATTGTTTTCCAATATTCAAGCTACGTACATTCCATGTTCCAGATATTAAAAGATGTTTGTTATTGTTTTTGCTCATTTCAATTGATTTTCAGTCTTAGATCTACCACTACACTACTATAACTATTCTTATATCCTTATTCCTTTAATGTTCATAAGGTTTCAAAGCACGCTATTTAGGAACTAGACGGCCCATGCTGCTTTCAGGGAACTTCACTACAACCTATCCACCTCGGGTGACTTTTACAACATTTGACACACTAGTGGCACAGCTTTCAGTATAACAGCAACCCCAAGTTTTCCCAGTACTGAAAGCTGACAGATAGGTGCTGTACCACTTAGAACAATGTTCTCCCCAAACACAATTAACACAAGGCCTAAGGTCCACAGATATGAGCACCTAACTGACTTCCCCCCCCCAACTGACATTTAAATACAAAGGTCCACACACTGGGTCCTGATTGCTTAAACAATAGACTTCCAGCCCTCAGCTGATTGTCAACAAAAGCAAAAGGTCAATTAGCTTACACTTGATTGTTAAAAAAAAAAAACAAACAAAAAAAAACCATAAACAAACCCAGTTTACACTGGATTTTTAATTAAAAAAAAAAAAAAAACCAAACGAAAACCAAAAAAACAAACAAATACCACCACCAACAACAAAAACAAAAACCAAAAAACAAAAAAACCCCCAAACCAAAATCTTTACCCCTGGAACTAATCCATGAAGACTCTTAAGTCAGAACCCAATTGAGTTTTAAATGCAAAGGGATAGGCATTGTGTCTTGTTGCAGAAGATCAAAGAATGCAGCCTCTGATATGGATTGCTTCTCAGTGTCAAGAAAACAAAGATTCTTATCCCTAAACCTACAAGCAACATTTTGATTAATGGAGCCAAGACTGAAACTGTCAACAGTTTTCATCTTACTTGGATCCACAATTAATACGTTTGGTAGCAGCAGTCAAAAAATAAGGAGACACAGTGCCCTGGGAAAATCTTCAGCTTGGGACCTCTCCAAAACATTGAAAAATAGTGATGTCAGTTTGAGGACTAGTCTTTCCAATCACTTGTTTTGCATCTCAGAGCTGGATAATGAGTAAGAAAGAAAAAGAATTGATGCCTCTGAGCTATTGGAGAAGAGCACTGAATTTCCCATGAACAGACAAGAGAATAGGCAGATATTTCTTGCATAGGGTGCAGCCAGAGATCTATTTGGAGGCAAGAATAATGAACCTTCTCCTCACATATTTTGGGCATGTTGCTAGGAGGGGGGCCATTGCTTGGAGTGGGACTTGATTCTTGGAAGGGTAGAGGGTTGGTATAGGAGAGGAAGACTCTCAACCAGGTGGATTGACGTGGTGACTGTTGCCATGTGCTCTTGTGTGTCAGGAAGTATGAGGATAGCACAGGATTGTAGGTTAGAACAGGCTTGGATATTTTGTTCATCAGGTCATTGTGAGCTGTACACGACTCAGTGGCACCTAACAACAACAAGAATTTGCATAGAAGCTGGATAATGACACATGACAAGATTATAGAGAACTGAATATTTAATGATCATTTAGGCTTATTTCCATGCTAATGTCATATTTTATTTATAATCCTAAAGAAAGTAATCCTAATACATGATACCGTTGAACTTCAAGAAATTAATGGTGTTTATAACAAGAGCATTTTTAAAAAAAACATAAAAAGCAGCAAGAAAGTGAAAAACAAAAACTAAATCATAAAGAAAAATATGTGTTGGTTACTAATATATCTTTAGGTATGATTTGATTAAGTAGTGCTAAGAAAATTCCATTACTGGAAACAACATGCTTGAAAAAAAATATTTTCTCTGTCTCTTTCTACTTCTTTCTCCCTCCTTTTTCCTAACTCTTTCTCAGCCATCCTTCTCCTTTCTATTTTTATCTCCTTCTCTCTCTTTTCTTCTCTCCGTTAAACTGGAAAAGGGAAAACACAATTTCAAATAGTAAAATTGTTGTGTCAGATGCTATCACTTGGTGGGAAAATTTCGTGATACTTCCCTAAACAGATTTATTTAGATAAATAACTGCATCTTTCCTGTGTCCCTATATAATCAGAAAAAATAATTTATATAGATAATCATAGTCTAAAAATAAATTGAAAAACAAAATTTCTAAAAAGAAAACCCTCCCACTGACTGCTGTTGAGTCAGAACCAACTCATAGCTCACTT
>NW_006404773.1:0-1525 GCF_000299155.1 Elephantulus edwardii
TCGGAAACGACTCGATGGCACATAACAAGAACAGCAACAGTATTTTGAAGCTTTCAGTTTCAACTTAGAGTGGATTTACATAAAATGACGCTATGTTTATACAAACTACCAGACAGAATTTAATAAAGAGGAGCATGATTCTGCCCTAGGAACTTGTTTTGGTTTCTGTGAATATGATAATTTATTGTTTTAATTCTAAGCTTTGGAAAATGCTCTGGGGTTTTTCACATCCTTTAGGATAGGCATCTTCTCCCAGGAGACTCCTGCCTCTAAAAACCCCCTGGAGGGTGAGCTGTGGGTTGGTTCCAACTCAATGGCAAAACAACACCACAACAGGATCCAGGATTGGCATGGAGAAATTCTTTCTCTAAACCAGTTGTCAACTACACATACCACTTTATCACACAATGACTCAGTATAAAGCTCACTGGAGGATTCTCAATTTCTCATTTCAACAATGACATTTATTTAATAAGCAATTCAAATTAAACATTTAAAATACCAATTGTAAAATTACTTACAGATGTTCTCAAGTCCTCTGTGTGTGTGTACTTATTTTGGTAAACTTTCTGTACTGTCCTTTCATACAAAGTAAATTTTTAATGGATCAAATAATGGACCAGAATTAGAGCTGCACGCCACAAAAAGCTGTGATTATATGACAGAATTCTGGGGAATGAAAGGGCAGAAGTTTCTAAAACTTCTAGGATTGTCTTTGCACTGTTACTCCCGTTTCCTACTGATCTAGGGGTCAGTGTCGTGGCTTGAAATTTTACCCCTCATTTCAAATACATTAACTTGGCAAAGGCTTGATTCTCAATATTATGTATGTACCTTAGGTATTGTAAACCCTAACTGCTATGATGTTAATAGGGAGCTTTGGTTACATTAGTCCATAGGCAGTTAGTTTTGATGCTAATTCATAGGCTGCTACTCTCTGGTGGTTCAAATCCTACAGCAACTCTGAGAAAGATAGATGATCTATCTCCCCTCACACATGTATAGCCTGGAAATCCAACAGGGGGTGAGGGAGAAGTCAGTTTTCACTCTGGGCAAGGAGAGAGACACAAAGAACAGAAGAATATAAATGAAGCAGATTAGAAACAGTCACGTGATGTGTCTGATCAGGATAAAAAGGTGGGTAACCTACTTGGCCTGCTGGTTTTGCAGCTTAGGTAAGCAGTTGCATCACGGTGAATATGAAATCAATCATCATAACTTCAAGTTTGGCAATCTATTTGTATTGTTGGAGAAAATTACTGTAACATTTTTATTTCATTCTAATCAACATCATTTGAAGAGAACAGCTTTATAGTGGATGAAAACAGACAACAAAGTGTCAGCTTCTACATCCATCTTTACAAAGATGCAGACCTTGACAGCTAATTTTACCTTTGTTTGTCTCTCTATATCCTCTTTATTCCTGGTTTACCAATTAATTTTCATGACTTATTGAGCTCTCATTTGATGGTCCAATGAAAGTAATGGATGCGTTCTTTTTTGTTGAATAATGAAGTGGTAAAAT
>NW_006404773.1:1980-2501 GCF_000299155.1 Elephantulus edwardii
AGAGACAGTGAGATTGGCACAGGACAGAGCAGTGTTTAGGGCTGTTGTACATAGGGTCGCTATGAGTCTCAAGCCACTTGACGGAATATAACAACAAAAACAACAACAGTGCCAGTTAAAGAAAAGACATTTCACAAAACTTCCTTTTTTAAAAATTTCCTTTTGCACTGTCAACCCAAAGGCAGGTGGTTCAAATCCTCAAGTTGTTCCATGGAAGAAAGAAAATTTATAGCTTTTTAAAATTCTCCAAAGGCTGAGTTATGAATCAGTTCCAACTAGAGAGAAATCCGTTACTTTATCTTCCTGAAAAGTTGAAATATTAAAACAGGTCATGATTTAATGATGATTGAAGACTTTGTTAGAAGTTATTCTGCAGTGCACATGGTAAACACACTCAACTAGCAACTGATAGGTTTGAGGTTCATGTCCACCATGAAATGCATCAGAAAGAAGACCTTCCAATACAGTTTTAAAAAAGGATAATTTTGAAAATCAGCCATTTTGGGATGGGAAAAGCAATG
>NW_006404774.1:0-542 GCF_000299155.1 Elephantulus edwardii
GATGTGTATAGCTAAGCAATATTTTATACTTTAAAATGTCATATGGTTCATGGAAACATAATGATTGCATATTTAATTATCTCATGAATAATTGAATTGCCTTAAAAATAAAATTAAAAGTGGTGAGCTCTGGTGGCCTAGTGTCAAGAAGCTGCATTGCAATCCCAGAGGTGCACGGTTTGAATCCACCAGATGTTCTGCTGGACAGGGAAGAACAATCACCTCCGGTACCAGTCAGATCTGATTTGACGGTACACACAAAAAAATAATAAAAAAATAAAATTAAAGGAGACTAATAAAATGTTAAGCATGTCTAAGAGCAACTACTACGTTAAGGTAGAAAAAAGAATTTTAAATATGATCTTCCTAGAGTTTGAAAATAAACTATATTTTATTTACATGCTAATTTTAAACTGAGAAAAAAATAACCTATCAATCTAAAGTGCTAGACTAATGGTCATGCTTTTCACATAAATGAATGAAAAACAATCCCTGCTGACAAAGAATGAGGCAAATGACAAAACCTGTGACCCGTGGAAATA
>NW_006404774.1:1289-2419 GCF_000299155.1 Elephantulus edwardii
TATATTCAATACTCTTCTGTAACACCACAGCTCAATGGTATCAATTCTCCTTCTAATGCAGGTAATACACAGCATTTCTATAGTGCTTCTGCATTTAAAAATTGCCTTCACAGCTTTACAGTTTTGTTCATTTTCCTTTCGGTGTATCAGATATTTTTGACCCACGTGACTTGCAAATAAACTACTATCAAGTTTTTGTATTTGGGAAAAAGTTGTATAGCATTTTAATTTAATACCTATATTTAAATGATTCGACATGCCAGAAATAACCAATTTTGGGAGCTTGGAAAATGAAAAAAAGGGAGAAGAGAGAAATGAAAGACTTAACATGTACATTTAAGATTCAGACTGACGTTTTTAATTTTACTGAACTAGATCTGATAGTGTCAGGATTTAAAGAAAAAAGAAAAAGAAAAAAGAAGAGGGAGCATCACACTGAGGTGGTGGTTTAACAGGTGCCATGCTCAAACAGTAATCTTGCCCACCACTCATCTGTCATTTTGTCATATCGTCATGAAGTGTTTGGTGATGTTGGAAGCTATGCCATCAGCATTTGCCATACAAGCAGGGTTACTTGAGGTCACATGGTTTCAATAATCTTCCAAACTAAGAAAGACAAAGAATAAAGGCCTGGTGAACTCATTCCAAAAATTAACCAGTGAAAAACCTTGTGAATCCAAACAAAACACTGTCTAACTTGCTTGCTTTGGATCCCTCGTCAGGAGGGATTAGTTTCACCTGAACTTATTTGACCTTGGATAGGATTCAAAAGAGAAAACACTTTTCTTCAGCAACTCTATTTTTGACGTACGTGTTTTCTTAATATGAAATGTATTTAGGTTCTTTTTCTGTTCTGAACTCATAAAAGCCTGTTTCGTGTGCGTGTAAAAAACAGTTCATCTTTCAGTCTGAATGCATCCTCTTAACCCCTTGCCTTTTCACCATCCCTATTCCTGCAGAAAGTTATCTGAGAGCAGGCACACCACTCCTTTGTTTGAGCCTCCTCTGCCCAAGATTCTATTTTGTCCTCAAAAGGAACTTAAGGAACATTGTTTAGTAATCGACTATTTCAGAAATTTGAAACATGAAAGTAACTTCTTTTTTATATATTATTATTAAATTTTATTAGT
>NW_006404775.1:0-2624 GCF_000299155.1 Elephantulus edwardii
TCAGGTTCATAGGGTTTCCGGAGGCAAGCTATTATGGAAGTGGATGCCACTCCTCCTTCCAAGCTTGTTTTAATCGGGGAGCTCCACTCCACTCTCTGTCCACACTGGGTAACCAACCATTAACACATTTGACACATCAGTGTCACAGTGTTCAGCCTCGCAGCAACCACAAGTGACTACGGTATGGCAACTTGTACATCAGGGCTATACGACCTACAGGAATGTCTGAACAAAAACAATGAAAGACAGGCCCGAGGGCTGCGGAATAAAAGTCACCCACCTTTGTGCAGAAGATCTGTGATATTTTGGTATCTGCTACGGGAAATCACAGATTTCTTCTACTTCAAAAATTTGATTTTTATACGAGGTTAGGCTTCTCTCCATTATGCGTTGTGAATTCCCGGCTATCCCATTACCCAGAATGGCTATGTATAACACCTTTACCCTTTTAAATGTCCATGTGCTCTCCTGCAAATTTGCATATTTTAATACCCCGGTTGAATCAACACTGTATGTTGAGATACTGACAGGAGTGTTACTTTACTTGGAGTGAGAATTAACAGTAGATTTTTTATCTTTTCTAGATTTCTTTGGAAGAAACATAAATGCGTTGAATTATTCTATCTGCTCTCTTTAGCATCATCCTGGCAACAGCAGCAGCAGGCACTATTGTTGTGTACCACAGAATCGGAACTGACCTGTAGCTGACCCTCTGGTGGTTTTTCAGAGGCACTTAATTGCATGGGAGGAGATTGCCCATCCTTCTTCCATGGAGCAGCTGGTGGTCTTGAACCATGTGCCTTTGGGATTGCAGTGCAGCTTCCTGCCACTAGGCCACTAGAATTCCCTTATTATTAAGGGCATTATTATTTGAGTTTTTTTTTTTTAAACCTTTAGGTGGTGCAAATGCAAATGGTTAACACACTTGACTGTTAACCAAAAAGTTTGGAAGTTCAAGTTCACCCAGATTCACTCAGAAGAAATTCTGAAAAATGAGCCATTGAAAACCCTGTAGAACACAAATCTACTCTGACACATGTGGAGCTGTCATGATATGAAGTCAACTCCATAGCAACTGACACGGAGGTTGGCGGCTGACTACATACCATCCCATCATTTGCCTGCCACTTTGTAGTCCTTTGGGGTCTTGCATGTTGTTATAATTCTAGATGCTATCCCACCGGTTTTTAAAATATCAGCAGGGTCACCTATGGCAGACAGGCTTCAACTGAGTTTCCAGTTGATGCCTAACCATCAATCTCTTAATTACATGAATCAGTGACAATTAATATGAATGATTGCATGAAAACCCACTATTGTTTGTAAACTTTCACTTGCATAAAAAAATAAAATTTAAAATGTGAAATGAAAAACCAGTCTATCTCCCTTCCTCCCCCCAAAAAAAGAGTCCTTGAAAATGCTCTGAATAGCAAAAGAATGTTGCCAGAAGATTAAGTCCTCAGGTTGGAAGGCATTCAGAACACGACTGAGGAAGAGCTATTTTTTCACAGGAGAGTCTATCTTAGTGACATCGATCAACAAAGCTTTCAGCCAATGAAGAGCTTTCATTGGCCAAAGTGGCATGACTCAAAATGAGGAGAAACTGCCGCAAATATCCACTAATAATTGGAATATGAAATGTGTGAAGTATAAATCTAGGAAAATTGGAAGTTTTTAAAAAATGAACTGGAACTCAAAATATTGATATTCTACACATTAGTGAATGGAAACGAATTGTTATTGATTATTTTGAATCAAACAGTCGTATCTGCTATGCTGAGTGTGAAAACAGTGTGGTGTGTAGCAGAGGGCCTTGCATCTGACTTCCAATATTTCCACAAGGGGGAAGGATCTCTATCAACATCAACAGCACAAAATCTATTCCTATGAGGGCAGATATGCTCTATGCTCCCATGCCTTCTGTTCATTCTAACACCAACCATCCTTCCTACAACTCTCATTACTATCCTATTGTTGTTGTGCTCTGTGTAGTTAGAGCTGACTCATAGCTTACCCTCCGATGGGTTTTCAGAGGCAGTTAATCACATGGGAAGAGATTGCTCATCCTTCTCCCACGGAACAGTGGGGCCTTGAACTAATAGGCCACCAGAGGTTCACTAATTATTTGAAAGAGGGATACAGAACTCAAATATAAAACTCATTACTATAGGATTTATCAGTAGAAGTTATGTGCCATCAAACCAGATTCACTGTGACTCTATGAACACCATATTTAAAACCTATCCTATCCTGTACAACAAAATATATCCATACATGAACATACATACAAAAACATGTTAAAAATGACAGAACTTCCATTACTATATAACTAGCTTTATTTCCCCTGCCATTTATCAGTTAAAATAATCATTCTCACAATTTTGTATTTGAAGGTGTTTGGTCTTCCATAATTTTGCTATTAGTGTGGGTGAACAGGTGCGGATCTTGACAACTTGTGGCTGACATTGAGAAGAATGGGAATTGCAGAGCACTTGATTGTGCTCATGTGGAACCTCTATCTGGAGCAGGAGGCTGTTGTGCGAATGAGGGAGGGAAGCACTGCATAGTTTGGATTTGGGGAGGGAGTGCATCAGGAATGTATTCTATCTCCATACCTGTTCAAT
>NW_006404776.1:0-1072 GCF_000299155.1 Elephantulus edwardii
TGGCTTGTATCAGACTCACCTTAGTCTCCAGAGAGACACCATTGCTCTTCAGTACTTTGGAAAGGTCCCTAAAAGCAGACTTTCTCATGGCAATGTGTCTTTTAATTTCCTGGCTACTGGTGCCAAGAGTGTTGACTGTGGAGCCAAGCAAGCTAAAGCTGTTAACAATCTCAATTTCTTCACCATCCATCCTGATGCTGCCAGTTGGTCCAGTGATGAGTATCTTTGTCTTCTTGACATTGAGCCTCAATCCATATTGAAGGCTGCAGGATTTACTTCCTGATAATTTTCAATAAAGATACAGAGAAGCTGGAATGGGGTCTGCAACTGAGAACTGCTGGCCCCCTGTTTTTCATGCTCTCTGTTCTATCTCATTCCTTACTCTCTATCTCATTATTAATAATTATAAAAATACTTTACCCTTGGTCTGCAACAGTTGTCCTCCAGATTTCTTGGCATAACTTGGTGAGCACATCCATGGCAGCATCTGTTTGTGGAAATATGTCACTGGTGTACTGTCAATTTCTGGGGCCTTGTTGTTTTTGTTTGTTTGTTTGGGGTTGGTTGGTTTTTTATTTTGTTTTGTTTTTTTTGTCAGTTCTTTCAGAGCAGCTTGAGCTTCTTTCATCACCACAGGCTCTTGATCATATGTTGTTTTATTAAGTACTTCTGCGTCTGCCAATTTCTTTTGGAACTATGACTGTATACTCTTTCCATTTTCTTTTAATGTTCAGGGTCATTTAATATTCTGCCCAGAGCATCCTTAAGTATTGTAATTCAAGGTTAGAATTTGTTCTTCAGTTCAGTGAACTTAAGAAATGCTGAGCAAGTTTGACCTCTTTGATTTTCTGACTCCAGCTCTTTGAGCATTTCATTATAATACTTTGTCTCCCCAGGCTGCCCTTTGAAACCTTCTGTTCAGATTCATAATATGTTGATTTCTTCCTTTTGCTTTGGCTTCTTGGAGTTCTAGTCCAATATTCAGAATTTTGTCTGACATCCATCTTAGATCCTCCTTTGTCTTTGTAATGACCTTTTGCATTCTTCCTGAATGATATTATTGATATCCTCC
>NW_006404776.1:1882-2715 GCF_000299155.1 Elephantulus edwardii
TGGCTAGCCATAGCTCAGGGTAACAGTTTGGAAACCTATTTGAATCTTATAGGTTACTTCAGATACAGGAATGCAGAAAACTCATTGTGCTCTTACAGAGAAGAAGAATTCCACTTTATGGTAGTTGATCGATCAGGGTGGGATTTACCACAGGTGGGGATTGTTTGTTTGTTAAAAACCACTCAAGCAGGTGGGTGGGGTGGGGTTAACTGTACTTTACCAGAAACTGAGTTTCTGATAACAGGTCCTTTCAATTTTTATCACTAAGTTCATGTTTTCCAACCACTGACCCTTCTTCTCTGTTTCCAACTTTTGCATTCCAGTCAATCATTATTATTAATGCATCTTAATTGCATGTTTGATCCATCTCTGACTGGAAAAGGTGGTAAAAATATTTCCTCCTCTTTGTCTCTGGTTGTTAGGGCATATATCTAAATGATAGAGATATTCACTGGACTTTCTTGTATGCATACGGATATTATCCTGTCACTCACAATATTGTATTTCAAGACCGACCTCAAAATTACTTTTTTAACTATGAAAGCAACCCTGGTTTTCCTCACCTTTTCATCTCCAGCATAGTAGATCATATAATCGTCTGACTCAAAATGCCCCATGCCATTCCATCTCATCTCACCAATACCTAGTATGTCAATATTTATGTGTTCCATTTCTTCATTAACAATATCTAATTTTCCTACATTCATGGTCCCCATATTCCATGTTCCAATCACTAGTGTCTGCTTACAACTGTTCCTCCTCCTTTGTGTTTCCATCCTTGAGGGCTCCACCTCTGTTGCCCTATCTGGTAGTTTAAGTGTGCTCTATTGTAC
>NW_006404777.1:0-1374 GCF_000299155.1 Elephantulus edwardii
CCATGCAATATTATTCAAAATGGGTAACCCTGGAGGACATTATGCTGAGTGAAATATCTCAGTCACAAAAGGACAAATATTGCATGGTGCCACTGTTGTAAAATGGGACTGATATCAGGGTTGGGGTAAGACTAAGAAAAACTGCATAAATTGTGTATACTGCACTGAAACCAATGAGGGAGTGAATCATTTAAAAGCGATGTATGATAGGGTATTATGGTTATCACAAGAGTCCACAATTAAGGTTGCATAGTGGAATGTACTTGGGGTGGCGGGAGGGATGTGGGGGGGATTGTGTCCCAGGGAGGGAGTGTTTCTTTTACTTTTGAAAGAGAGGAGCAAACTGGGGGAGGGGGGAGAGCTGGGCGGGAAGAGAAGTGCAGCAGTGAATGAATGGAAATCCAAAATCTCTGTAAATGCTCATTAAAATTATTTTTTTTAAAAAAAGCAGGAGTGGCAATATTAATCTCTGATAAAGTAAATTTTAAAATGAAAACCACCATCAAAGATAAGGAAGGGCATTATATACTGATTAAAGACACAATAAAAGAAGAAGACATAACCTGACATCTTTATTCGTTGTCCAACATTCAGATGCATAGGAAGTAATTGAAAAGACTGTTAGGCACATACTGGTTTTTTAAACTGATATCCTTGCTCTATAATACTTTGAAAGTATTGTTTTCCCAACGTAACCCATCTTTTGGGTTTTTGACTGTTGTTAAAATTAGCATTGGTTTTGGATACAAGTAAAAGGAAGTTGTTGATGACTTCGATCTTTTCTCAGATTATCATGTGTGTTGGTCAAGTTGCTAGAATTTTTGTTTTCTTGATGATGAGATATAATCCATGTTGAAGACTATATAGTCTTGGATCTTCTGCAACAAATGTTTCATTCAAGTCCTCTTGACTTTTGGTAATGAAGATTTTACTATGTGCATAGTGCAGGTTGTTGAGTCTTCCTTCAAATCTGATGCAATATTTTTCTTCATAAAATACAATTTACTGAATGGTTTGCTGAGAATACAGATTGAATAAGCATGGAGAAAGGATACACACCTGGTGGACACCTTTCCTGATTTTAAACCATAGTCAGAAAGCTGCTATGTGCCATTGAGTCGCCTGCAACTCATAGTGACCCTTTGTACAATAGCCCTAAATCATGCTCTATCCTGTGCCATCCTCACTGTCTCTGACACACCCACCCCAATTACCCTAGTCACTGAATCAGTCCACCGCATAGAGGGTCTTCCTCTCCTGCACTGTCTCTTCACCCTCACAAGCATGACATCTTTCTCCAAGGACTGGTCCCTCCTTGCAACATGTCCAAAGTATGTCAGATGAAGCTCCTTGCCTCCAAGGAGAAGCCTGGTT
>NW_006404777.1:1954-2616 GCF_000299155.1 Elephantulus edwardii
GTTATCTATAATGTTATGATCCACACAATCAAGTGCCTTTGCATAGCCAATAAACACAGATAAAACAACTTTCCAGTGTCCTTTGCTTTCAACCAACATCCACCTGAAATCAGCAATGATATCTCTCATGCCACAGCCTCTTCCCAGTCTAGATGGCATTTCTCTAAGTACTGTTCAAACTGTTTCTTCAGGGGAAAAAATTTTACTTGTATGTGATATTGATAATATTGTTTTATAATTTCCACGTTCTGTTGAATAACATTTTTGGGGGGGGAGGGTTGGGAATGAATATGGATCTCTTTCAGTCTGTTGGCCATTCAACATTCAAGATTTTGCCCACAAAATCCTTCAGTACCACAAGTTGAGGTTTGAATTCTTTTCTCAATTCTTTGAACTTGAAAAATGTTTGCCAAGTTCTTCCCTTTTCATTTGCTAACTCCAGCTCTTTGCACATTTCATTATCATTTTTGTCTTCTCTTTTAAAATCTTCTGTCCATCTATTTTAGTTCAGTATTTCTTGCCTTTATTCTGGCCTCTTTACATTCCAGTGCAATTTTCAGAGTGTCCTTTGAAATCCATTTTGGTGGTTTTTGTTTGTTTGGTTTTGCTCCACTGTATTTCTAAAGAAAGAAATCATGAACATCTGACTGTGAAATCAGCAA
>NW_006404778.1:0-2646 GCF_000299155.1 Elephantulus edwardii
GGGATAATTGGGATGGGAGTGTCAGAGACAGTGCGATTGGCACAGGACAGAGCGGAGTTTAGGGCTGTTGTACATAGGGTCGCTATGAGTCGTAGACTAACAACAACAACAAACAACAGTTTGGTCTTAAGATGACTTCAGCGGATATTCTTTGTTTAAAGATTATCTTAGAGTAACGATTCTAGGGTTCATTCCTCTCTTAGGGTTCTACAAAGTCTAGAATGCATGTGATCTTGATATTCTGTTTTCACTTTTCACCTTCTGATCAGCATTCTTCTATGGAATCTCTGATGATGATGTTGAGCAATGGTAGTTGGGCACCATCCAGTTCTTCTGGTCTCATGACAACAGAGGCAACTGTGCATGGAGACAACGCCTCACAGTGCTTACCCTTCTCCTATTTCATTCTGTCAGGTGAACATAGACCACTGTTGACACAGGGGTCAAGTTCTTTTTGTGTTGTTACCATCTTCCTTCAGTCATCATGCAAGTTTCTATTCCTATAGAGCAGCTGATTTTGGCTAGGTCTTGGAACAATCATTGCAATGATTCACACTAAAGTTCAAATGTCAGAATGGTTCAAACCTTCCAGAAATCCACTGGCACCATCCCTCACTCACTCTATCAAAACAGAAACTAAACAAAACCCCTGAAATAGTACAGAAAAAAAAATTTAAAGCATGGTCTCATAAATAAAGACATTTTAAACAAAGCCTATTTCTAAACATTGCCAGTATTTTATAGTTAACTAGTTTTGTATAATAAATCAGTATTATATTTAGAGAATTGAGATGAGGTTGAATTTATAACCATGTTTATTGCTGCATTCATTATTCACAATAGCAAAGAGATGGAAGCATCCCAAGTGCCCATCAACAAACTAATGGCTAGAAAAACTATGGTACACTCATTATTATGCAGCACTGAAAATCAAAGAACTTGTAAAACATGATACAACATGAGTGAGCCTGGAAAGCATTATGTTGACTGCAATATCTTAGTCACAAAAGGACAAATATTGCATAACACTACTGTTATGAAACAGGACTGACATAGGGGGTTGGGTGAAAAATAGGAAAAGAGTGGATGGACAATGAACACTGCATTAGAAAAGAGGAGGGGAAAAATAATGGTCTGAAAGGAATATATTATTTTTAGTATAAGGTATTATATGCCTGACAGCAATCTGGGCACACTGCAGAGTGGGCTGGGGGAAGCGGGAAGGAGGGAGAGGGAAGAAAACGTGCAACAATGAATGAATTAAAAAATTTTTAAAAAAGAAATAAAAGAGTGAATTAGAAAAAAACAAAAGTTCTTTGTTAATCTAAAGAAAGAATTTTAAGCAAGAAAACAAAACGAAGGGGGGAAAATGTACTTATAAAAGGAGAGACTATTAAAGCTAGTTTTATAAATCTTCATCTCTAATTTCTTGACTTACAGGGTTATTTTAAAACCTGATTTTTTAAAATAACAAGCCATCCATAATGACAGTCAGCTTGGTGGTAGTGGTAGAGAAGGTGGCGAAAGTGGTGTGGTGTGCGTGCATGTGTTAATTTTAAAAAGTGGGGGAGAATATCTATTTATACAAAAATTAATTATATACCACTGTAATATTAACTGGCTTTTTAGAAAAAGGTATTAGGACAAATATCTAATTTTTAACATTCCCATTTTCCTAAATTAAGCCAAAAAGATCTCCAACAAGATATCATTTTTTTAAAAAAATTCTGAATAATATGGCTAAGAGCAAATTAAGTGATGCTTGGTAAGACTAAAAACTGCAGAGGGGTTGAAATGCCAGGAGTCCGTTTTCCTTCCGTCGTATATATGACATCTGGGAGGAGGGGAGATACTGGGGCACATCAGGGACCTGGCTAGTCTCGGGAAGCTGCAGTGTGTGAGATGAGGGTTCAGACCCAAAGCACATGTTCAAGCAAACTGTACAGTCTGATGATCTACCTACTAAATGCATTTAGTTTACTTTAGAAGATGACATTTAAGGTCTATGAAAAGCTCAAGTATTGATTCTAATAAACAGGAAGAGGATCAATGGAGAGCTGACTTTCCATTTTCTGGTATCTCTGACCTGAAATACAGCCTTGGGGGTGTGTGTGTGAATGGCGACGGTGCTGGAAAATAATCCTGAGATTGAGACCCCTGTCAGTGCAGCTCCACGCTCTACACACCAAGGCAAAAGTTTTCAGGAAATTATTTTTCCAAAGTAAATTCATGGGAGACAGACATGGTTGCAAAGGTAAGCCCTTGTCTAAGTCATTCCTGTAGCTTTGTCAGCATTTTTGTAAGAAAGTGACCAAGCTAGAAAAGTACACGTAAGTTAAACCTATTAATTTGTTTAATATTAGAGTAGCTTTCTGGCTAAATGACATAAAAAAGTCAATTACCAATCACATTAAGCTTCCATAAGAATGTGATATATGTGTCTTATTTATGATGTATTTTTTCAGTGCAGTATACGCAATTTATCCAGTTTTTCTCAGTCTTACCCCAACCCTGATATCAATCCCATTTTACAACAGTGGCACCATGCAATATTTGTCCTTTTGCAACTGAGTTATTTCACTCAGCATAATGTTCTCCACAGTTAACCATTTTGAATAATATTGCATGAGTTCCTTGTTTTTCAAT
>NW_006404779.1:0-2686 GCF_000299155.1 Elephantulus edwardii
AAGCTTCGTCAATAAAGCCTCTTGTGATTGCAGCGAGTGGATCTGGTGTGAGTTGCTCGGGGTCGCGCCCAGTCTGGGAAAAGCCCTAGTTTCGGGTCTTTCATCTCCTTGTAGGCTAGGAATTTGAAGCTCTGTTTCACCTACTTTGGGCATATGTCCAGGAAGGACCAATCCTTGAGGAGAACATTGTCAGGCCCAGACCAAAATCAAAGGGGAGAATGAAGGATTCAAGGAATATCAATATGTGAACAAAGGGAGCCTCACCCATCTGGCTAAACCACAATGGAATGTCCCTCCCTTCCCTCCCTAAAGACCACCCACCAGGCTAAACCACAGTGGAATGTCCCTCTAAAGACTGTTACTATAAAAATCTGCCCCAACCCACTTTAGGGCGCAGTTTTCCCCTGTTCTCTCTTTCTCCAGACCAAGGAATCCTGCCTGGGAGCCCCCTTAATAAAGCTGCCTTATGCTTTCTCTCTGGTCCCTTCCTTGAGTCCTTGGCCTTACGTTTTGTGTGAAAACCTAACAGACATCATGCTTAGAAGGGTGGAGGGACCGCGCAGGAGTGGAAGATCCCCAATGAGATGGATTGATACAGTAACTAGGGCAATGGGGATAGGCATGTTGGAATTAGTGAGACTGGCTTAGGACAGGGCAGGCTTCAGATCTATTGTACACAGGGTTGCTATGAGTTGCAGGCTACTCAATAGCACATAACAACGCTGACACAGAGAAGGGCCATGCGGTGTTCATCTGTGTCCCCACACCTACCTTGTACAGGCCAAACGCTCCTGGTTAGCCATATCTTCATCAAACAAATGTTCACAACATCCTACAGTAAAGAAATTGACACTAGGGGATATTAAATAGTTTGCTCAAGTCATTGTTATTTACATAAAAACAAACTGACTCTGCACCCCTTTTTCTCTGCAATCACGTTTCGATTAACCTTAATTACATTTGGATGGTAGTAAAAGTCTTTGCTTTTTTTTTAAAGAAGTCTTTGCTTTTATAATATTCATGGTTTTATCATGTGCAAGCAAGATTCTGCTGAAGATTATCCAAAAACAACTGGAACAGCACATCAGCAGAGAACTGCCAGAAGTGCAGGTGGGGTTTAGAAGAGGCCATGATACCAGGGATATAGTAGCTAATGTTAGATGGACTTGGCTGAAAGTAGAGAGTACCAGAGGAATGTCTATCTGTGCTTCATTGACTATGCAAAGGCATTTAACTGTATGAATCACAACAAACTGTGACTAACTCTGAGAAGAATGGGAATCCCAGAATACTTGATCATGCTTATGCAAAATCTATACTTGGACCAGGAGGTAGTCGTCAAAACAGAGCAAGGGAAACACTGCATGGTTCAAAATTGGGAAGGGCGTACACCAGGGATGTGTCCTATCTCCATACCTTTTCAACATGTATGCTGGGCTCTATGAGGAGAAATGCTGCATCAGGATTTGGAGGAAGATTCATCAACAATCTATGCAGATGGCACAACCCCACTTGCTGAAACTGAGGAGGACCTGAAGCACTTGCTGCAGAGAGACAAGGACTGTAGACTTCAATATGGATTGAGGATCAATATTAAGAAGACAAAGATTATCACCACTGGGCCAATTGGCAGCATCATGATGGATGGTGAAGTGATTGAGACTGTTAACAGCTTTAGTTTGCTTGGTTCCACAATCAACACTCTTGGCACCAGCAGCCAGAAAATTAAAAGATGGAGTGCATTGGGAAAGTCTGCTGACAGGAACCTCTCTCCAAAGTACTGAAGAATGTCAGTCTGGAGACTAAGGTTGGCCAGCTACAGACCATGCATTAGAGAGCTGGATAATGACCAAGGATGATAGAGAGTTGATGCCTTTGAGCTGTGGTATTGGAGAAGAGTATTGTATACACCGTGGACTACTAAGAGAACAAAAAGGTTCATCCTGGAGAGGGTGAAACTAGGCTGCTCCTTGGAGGCAAGGATTCTGAAGCTTCGTCTGACATACTTTGGACATGTTGCAAGGAGGGACCAGTACTTGGAGAGGGACATCATACTTGGGAGGGTGGAGGGACAGCACAGGAGAGGAAGACCCTCTATGAGATGGATTGATTCAGTGATTTGGGTAATGGGGGTAGGTGTGTCGGAGACAGTGAGATTGGCACAGGATAGAGCAGGGTTTAGTGCTGTTGTACATAGGGTCGCAGGTGACTCAATGGCCCATAACAGCAACATAATTTATAATTTCAAAGGGTTCCGTGGAGGCAAAGATGAGAAAGCTATGCAGATCATAACAAACTATGGCTTACATTGAAGAGAATGAAAATCTCAGAACACTTGTCTGTGCTCATGTGCCCTGTACCTAGACCAAAAGGCTGTTGTGCAAACAGCAAAGAAACGTTAAGTGCTGTTGAGTCACTTGCAACTCATTGTGACCCTAAATACAACAGCCCTGGAACTTGCTCTATCCTGTGCCAACTTTATTGTCTCTGACACACCTACCCCCATTACTCCAGTCACTGTATCAATCTGTCTCGTTGATGGTCTCCCTCTCTTTCTCTGCTCTTAACCCTTCCAAACATGATGTCCCTCTCCAAGGACTGGTTCCTCCTTGCAACATGCCTAAAGTATGTCAGACGAAGCCTCAAAATCCTGACCTCCAAGAGCAGTCTGGCTTCACCCTTTGTA
>NW_006404780.1:0-1499 GCF_000299155.1 Elephantulus edwardii
AATACAACAACTTCCAACCAAGAAAAGCCCTGGACCAGATGGTTTTACAAGTGAATTTTATAAAACATTTAAAGAAGAACTGTTACCAATTAGGACAGGACGGGGTACAGACCGATTGCTCACAGGGTCACTATGAATTGCACTTGACTCAACAGCACCTAAAAACAGCAATAAAAACCATACTCATAGTCCAAGTAATATATCACAGTCAAAATTTATAACTTACACTCATGGAGTAGATGTATTATTGAAACTGTGTTTGAGAATAATTCTGATCTGTAGAATAAATAAATCTGATTACTAAATCGAGGATGGACAGCCCCTGTGGAGAACTGCGATTCTCTTTCTAACAAACACGGAAGCATTGTCACAAATAAACCATTTTCCTCTCGTCACTTTGGCCAGTGTTTGTACTGCACTGAGCCAAAGATCTTTACGGTAACAATTAACTGGTTTTCAAACATAAGTTGATTACTGGACCTCTAGGGAAATGATGAAGAAAGATTCCTGTTATTTTTATTGGGATCATTATTATAAAGTCAAGTTTCAAGTAGGTTCATTTTGGTTCAACTTCTGCTGAGAATTTGCATTTTCATTGCAGAGATACTGAGTCAGAAGCACCTGTGGATCTTGCTAAAATATAGGTTCTGATTCTAGATTAGAAGTGAGTCAAACACAACGAACTGGGCCTAAGCTCTGAATAAAACCACTGATAAGTTCAATCAAGCCATTTCTACAAATTTTTGCCAATTTTCTGCCAACATCAATTTGCACAGAAGATGATGAAATGTTTTTATCATATAGAGATAGTCTTTACTGACCTTGACGTGACACTAGAGACACGGCACACATAGCTTGTCACATGGAATGAAGGCTGAGAGCATCCGTGTTTTGATGGTGTCATAGGCACTATCTTCCTCATTAGTTATGATGTTTATATATGCATATCTTTAGCCCAATAAGATAAAATAGGTCTGTCATGGAGAGGGTGAAACCAAGTCTCCCCTGGAAGGCTAGGATTTTGAAGCTCCACCTCACTTACATTGGAGATGTGGCCAGGAGAGATCAATCCTTGGAGAAGGACACCATGCTCAGAAGGGTGGACGCACAGCACAGGGAAGGGAGACCCCAGATGAGATGGATCGATACAGGAGCTGGGCAATCACAGTTGATGTGTCAGAATTAGTGAGACTGGCTCAGGACACGAAGGATTCAGAGCTGCTTTTAAAACATTACAGGGGACTTAACCAATAACATTCTATGACAGGTTTGGAAGCAGGAGTGACATCTGCTTCCTAAACAACTTGCCTCTGGAAACTCTATGAACTTTGATAAATATCAATAATTGTAGAGGGGCTTCAGGCCTTTTGTTATAGGGTCACTATGAGTTGTGCTCGACTTGAAGGCAATCAATAACAACAACACCTTTAGCCCAAAGTCTTGTTTAGGATTTGATGGAAAATACACACACACACACACACACACACACACACACACAC
>NW_006404780.1:2779-3744 GCF_000299155.1 Elephantulus edwardii
TACACACATACACTCTGATATTATGATCTCTGAATTTAAGAGAAACTAATAGGGAAGAGATTCATATTTGTTTTCATACTTTAAATGTGTGCATTATAAAACATTATCATTACCAAAATATGCAAGCAAAAATCTTGCTACAGATGCTCAAAAAATGGTCAATGAGAACTCTCTGAGGTTCTAGCTGGAGATTAAGAAGAGGCCATGGCTAGAAAAGACAGAGGGTGATCTTTGGTACCAAGGATTAATGGTTCAAAATGGTTCTCCGAGCCATTGAGTTTGACTTTATCTCATAGACGGACGGAGACATTCAAGGGGGTGTGTTGGTCTATTCCAAGGGGACTGGCTACTGTTATTGTTGTTCGGGGCTGTCAAGCCAAAATTGACCAATAGTGACCCTATGCACAATAAACTGAGCCTTGCTTTGTCCTGTGCCATCCTCACATTTCCTGACACATTAGAGCTTTTTGCAGCAGTCACCATATTAATCCACCTGGCCAAAGGTCTTTTCCTCCTTCACTAATCCTCCAACTTCTCAAGCTTTATGTCCCCCTTCCCAAGTAATAGCTCTCCTTGCAACATGCCAAAAGTATGTGAGCTTAAGCTTTATTATCTGTTCTTCCAAAAGGCATTCTGGATGAACCTTCTCTAAGACATATTGTTTTTTGGCCATCCATGGGATGTCCAGTGCTCTTCTTTAACACCACAGATCACTGGCCTCAATTCTTCTGTCATCCTTCTTCATTGTCCAGCTTTCAGATGCACAGCAAGTGATGAGAAAGACCATGACCTGACTCAAACACAATTTAGTCCTCAAACTTGACATCATTACTCAATAATTTTCAGAGGTCTCTAACTGCACAGGGAAGAATTCAAGATACTAAAGAGTTGAATAGAAGATTTCAAAAGGCAGCACGAGATGGCAAAGCAAAATATTACAATGAAATGTGCAAGAAGTTGGAGTC
>NW_006404781.1:0-2508 GCF_000299155.1 Elephantulus edwardii
GTGCGGTTGGCGCAGGATAGAGCAGGGTTTAGAGCTGTTGTGCATAGGGTCGCTATGAGTTGGAAACGACTCTATGGCACATAACAACTATATATATATATAATAGCTGATTGTTGGCTGCAAGGCTAGTAGGTCCTACGCCACCTCTCTTCGTTTGTGTTGGGCACAGGGTCTAAATTATGTTAAAACTTATTTTGTATCAAAACAATGAGAGGCCATCTCACCCCAGCAACAGTGTTAAAATTTAACAGCATAGTAAACAATAAATATTGGAGAGGATGTGGAGAGATTAGAACTCTTATTTATTGCTGTTAAGATTGTAAAAGGATCCAACCACTATGGAAGGCAATTTGTGTTTCCTCAAAAAGCTGAACATAGAAACCCCATATGGCCCAGCTATTCCATTGCTAGGAATATATCCCAAGGAAATCAGAACTGAGATTCAAATGGACATATTTACACCTATATTTATAGAAACACTATTCACAGTAGGAATAAAATGGAAATAACCCAAATGCTCATCAACAAATAAAAAATGGATTGAGAAACTGTGGAACATTCACACAATGAAATATTGTGCAGCACTAAGGAACAATGATTTTGTTAAATATTATATAACATAGTAGAGATTAGAAAGCATTATGCAAGTGAAATAGCTCAGGCACATAAGGACAAATACTGCCTAAGACGACTATTGTGAAAATAGGATAACAGATACGTACAAATATGTATAAATATTCAGATGGGGTGGGTGCAGAGGAGAGAGGGAGCAGAAAAAAGAGAAGGGGGAAGTCATTAGGATAGCAGAGATTAGCGGGCTGGGCTGAGGGGTGAAGGAATAAGCAGGATTCCATGAGGACTTGAAGAGATGGGACAATAGTAGGCATGTTGTTGTTGTTGGTAGGTTCTGTCGAGTATAACTCATAGCAACCCGATGAACAACTGATCTAAACCCTGTCCTATCCTGTGCCATCATCATCATCATCATCATCATCATCATCATCATCTCTGACACACTAGAGCTCATTGCTGAAGTCACTGTGTCAGTCCATCTCGTTGGAGGTCTCACTCTCCTTCACTGACTCTCCATCTTTCCAGGTATGAGGTCCCCTTCCAAGGAATGTGAACATTCACTATCTTTGTCTCCAAGGATCACTCTGGCTGCACTTTTTCCAAGACATACCTATTTGTTCTTTTAGCAATCTATGGGATATTCAGTAGGTCAATAATAATTATGTAAAATACAATGTATATGAATGGATAAGACACAATGTATGTGAAAGAAGCACAATGTAAATGAGTGATTGTATGAAAATCAGCAAAAAATATAAACTAAAGCCCTAATTTTGGAACTAAGAATTGAGTAATTGTCCAAACAAAGCATCACAAGTTGGTTTTTGAGTTGGTATGTTTTTTAACACTAACTTAGACAAGCCAAGTATATTAATGGATGACATGTTAAAACTCACTGCTTTCTGAAAACACCAGAAGAGTGAAATTAGCAGTGAATTTTGGGACCTACTTTCCGACCAGCCTTCAGCCTTCGAGCAGCAGATCCAGTGGCAGGGCACATTTTAAAAGTTTGACAAGATTTACTGTACACTGACTGAGGCACTGAAGGGCAATGGTTGCATATAAACAAATGGGCTCTTCTGTTACAGGAGATGATAGGTGATTGGGGTTGTCTCTCATTTGTTGATTATGGATTTGTGCAGGAGAACTCAGACTATTAATATTAATACTGGCCAGCCTGGCACACGCAAGTTCAATGTGCATAAACTTCCCTAGGCTGTGCCTCTAAAGAACACAATTACTTTCCAGTCAAAACCCCCTGGAGCTGAAAGAATGGACCTCCTAACTTTCAGATAAAATGTGCTACTTATTGTTTTATAAGACTAACTGTAAGATGATAAGGATCAAGCTGGTCTCTAACACTGCTTTGTTAATGTCATTTGGTATTTTTTTCCTCTCTTATTCAATGGACTTCTTATTCTGGACTGTTGTCATACATATAAAGCCTAATCTTATATTCCTTTTAAACAATTCTTTCCCTCATCTGTTACAGTGCAGTTTCTCCAGATCTCCTTTTTTGTTTCTTGTAATAATGTTTTAGAATTTTCTTTGTATAGCCCCACTGACTGGAAAAGATCTATATTTGTTCCCATTCCAAAGAAAGGTGACCCAACAGAGTGTGAAAATTATCGAACAGTATCATTAATATCACATACAAGCAAGATTCTGCTGAAAATTATCCAAAAACGTTTAGAACAATATATCAACAGAGAACTGCCAGATGTGCAGGCTGGATTTAGAAGAGGTCATGGTACTAGGGATATTATAGTTAATGTTAGATGTATCTTAGCAGAAAGCAAAGAACACCAGAAGAATGTCTATCTGTGCTTCATTGACTATGCAAAGGCTTTGACTGTGTGGATCACAACAAGCTGTGGCTGACTCTGAGAAGAATGGGAATCCCAGAACATTTGATTGTGCTAATGCGAAACTTAT
>NW_006404782.1:0-497 GCF_000299155.1 Elephantulus edwardii
CAAGAAAGACTAAAACTCCAACAGAAACAACAAAGAGCATTAGTACAGCCTGCAAACAACCAAGAAGACTCGAATACAAGTACACAAACCTCTGAAAAATGTAACAAAGGAGGCGCAAACAACAGAGAGAGAGAGTAAAACTGGTGGAGACCAAGAGAAGCAAGTCAAATAAAAAAGGGCCAAAAAAAAAGGAAAACTAAACAATACTGTATAAATTTATATTAAAACACACCTGAAAAGACAGACACAAAGAACACTTTTCTTGATAATATTGCTCCTTAACTAATGTACCAGAGACAAGAGGGAAAACAATCACACACACATCAAAAAGGAACAACACCTGTGCTCAGAATGTTCCCAAGACCATCGCTAATGAATGAACACAGAAAATCAATGTTCTACACAGTGAAGTATTACACAGTAGTGAAAACAGCTCATAAAACACTACACACATCTGGCTGTAGGCATGCATCTCAAACTGGAAAAAACAGACACAC
>NW_006404782.1:1637-2227 GCF_000299155.1 Elephantulus edwardii
CAGAAAGGAGGGTAAACAGGAAGAACGTGACCCTAGAAATAACTGAATTTTAATGCACGCAAAACCAAAATGAGTCAAGACGACTGCAGGAAAACTTTCAGCTTTGTAAACGTTCACTCAAATATCAGCCCCCCAAAGAGAAATTGTCACAGAGGCGAAAACTGTGCGCACTCGACCGCTGGGGAGAGGACGGGAGACCATAATTAGGCCGTAATTTCTCATCGACTTTCCCTTTAGGATCTTCGTGCCGGAGCACTCACGTGACTTTAATGGGCGAGAGGACGAGGTGATGCAGCTCCATGCCGGCCAGTCCGCGTCAGGAAGCGGCTATGGCCTCACAAAAGGGCTGGAGGCTCGACAGCAGCAGCCCCTACACAGGGCTCGGACAGAGCAAAGGCTTCCACCCAGCGTGGGGGACGGAGATGCCTCAGGCAGTGACCAAGCCCAGGATGGAACTGCCGGTTTCTCATGTGTATGCACTTCCTGTTTCTGGTTTCCCACGCATACGCACTTTCGGTGTCTCATGCAGCCAGAAGGATGAGGGGAAGCATGGTTGCGAGGCCACAGGGTACATTTTGGGTAGGTTTTTA
>NW_006404783.1:0-921 GCF_000299155.1 Elephantulus edwardii
ACCACCACCACCACCACCACCACCACCAATGCAAACGTCCTCTGTGAAATGACATTAAATTTGATAATTTACCCTACTTGAAGCAATGAAAAAAGTATTAGTCCTTTAGCCTTGGTGGTGTAAATAGCCAAGTGCTTAGTGGCTATCTGAAGACTTGTTGGTGCTGACCCACATGGGGACTGGTGCTCCACAGGAGAATACTGTGGTGATCTGCCCCTGTGAAGATGGCTATTAAGTGCCATAGAGTTGACTCAAGGGAGACCCGTGAACAACAGATTACAAAGATGATAGCCTTTTTTTTACATATTTTTAAAAATTTTACATTGGTTTGCATATAAATTTTGTATGCATTGTGTTTCATTCATATACGTTGTGTTTCACACATTCCTTCATCAACATTGTGTTTCATATTGATCATTCTTTTACATTGTGTTTTATAAAATCAATCACCATTGATCTATGCCCACTATCAGTTGTCTTTTCAGGTCCCCACTAGATCTTCCCTAATTGTCTCACCCTGTCTCACTACCCACCAAACTCTGAACAAACTCTATCTTATAAGGATAAATACTGTGTAAGACCATTATTGTAAAAATAAAAGATGTGTATAAATGTCCAAAGAGGGAATGGGCGGAAGATGGGGAGCTGAGGATCGGGAAGTGTGGGGGGATGATTACAGCCTTGAAAGTTCCATGGGCAATTTTACTTTGTACCATGGTGTTGCTGTGACCTCAATGCATCAAACAACAGCCACTCCTCTGGACAGTGAGGGTGTTTTTGAAGGAAAAGGCTGACCAACCCAGTCTTAGCTTAAATCTGTCTTTTCCCTACTGTTGTTGTTATGTGCCATTGAGATGCTTGCGACTCATAGCAACCCTATGTACAAGAGCCCTAAATGCTGTTCTATCCTGTGCCAACCTC
>NW_006404783.1:2006-2660 GCF_000299155.1 Elephantulus edwardii
GATCCATCTAACAGTAGCTATAATATCCCTAGTACCACGACCTCTTCTAAATCCAGGTTGCACATCTGACAGTTCTCTGTTGACATATTGTTCCAAGTGTTTTTGACTAATTTTCAGCAGAATCTTGCTTACATGTGATATCAATTATATTGTTCGATAATTTCCACACTCTGTTGGTTCACCTTTCTTTGGAATGGGAACAAATATCGATCTCTTCCAGTCACTTGGCCAGCTGGCTCTCCTCCAGATTTCCTGGCACAACTTAGTGAGCACATCCAGGACAGCGTCTGTTTGTTGAAATAGATCAGTTGGGATTCTGTCAACTCCTGGGCCTTGTTTTTTGTCAGTTCCTTCAGAGCAACTTGAACTTCCTCCTTCTTCACCATAGGCCAGTTGCTCATATATTATTTCATGAAATTCCTCTGTGTCAGCCAATTCTGTCTGATACAGTGTATCAGATATACCCCGGAATATACCTGGGTATACCCCAAACAAAATATATAAAGCCAAACAACATGATATACTTTTAAAAATGTTATTTGACAAATAATCACAAAACGACTAGGAGATATCATCTCACCCCAGTCGAATAGCAAAATTTAACAGAACAGCAAGCAACAAATGCTGGCGAGGTTGTGGAGAAACTGGAACCCT
>NW_006404784.1:0-523 GCF_000299155.1 Elephantulus edwardii
CAGAAAGACACCATTGTTATTCAGTACTTTGGAGAGGTCCCTAACAACAGACTTTCCCATCGCAATATGTCTTTTAATTTCCTGGCAACTGGTGCCGAGAGTGTTGACTATGGAGCCAAGCAAACTAAATCTGTGAACAATCTTAACCTCTTCACCATCCATCCTGATGCTGCCAATGGGTCCAGTGGTGAGAATCTTTTGTCTTCTTGACATTGAGCCTCAATACATATTGGAGGCTGCAGTCCTTGACCCTCTGCGGCAAGTGCTTCTCCTTGGAGAAGGCCATGATGTTGGGAAGGGTGGAGGGTTGGCAAAGGAGAGGAAGACTCTCAACCAGGTAGACTGATACAATCATTGCTGCAATGGGCTCTTGTGTGTCAGGAAGTGTGAGGATGGCACAAGACAGAACAGGGTTCAGATCTTTTGTCCCTATGGTTGCTTTCAGTGATGCTTGACTTGATGGCACCTAACAACAACAACATACAAGGAAGACCTATTAACACCACTATCATTCACATTTATG
>NW_006404784.1:2678-3162 GCF_000299155.1 Elephantulus edwardii
GACCAGACTGGGGTAGGGGCAATTGGAGGGGGAGTATACCAGCCAGCTCCTGGGGGGTGTTGCCCTGCTCGGGATGGGCTGCCCTCGGCCCCCAGGTCGGGGCGAGCCGTCGCGGCCCTCTGCCCTGGGCGGGCTGCCCTCAGCCCCCTGCCCGGGACAAGCCATCGCGGCCCTCTGCCCGGGGCGGGCTGCCCTCGGCCCCCAGGTCGGGGCGAGCCGTCGCGGCCCTCTGCCCATGGTGGGCTGCCCTCAGCCCTCTGCCTCGGGCGAGCCATTGTGACCCTCTACCCGGGGCGGGCCGCCCTCAGCCCTCTGCCCGGCTGCGCTTGGCCCCCGGCTCGAGGCGAGCCGTCGCGGCCCTCAGGGTGAGCTCCTCAGTCCCCAGATTGTGCCATCTGACCCCTGGGTGGGGAAGGGAAAAAAAAAGAATACCTAGGGTATCCAGAGAATGTTACCTAGGCCACCTTCTGCCACCCTCCCCCCC
>NW_006404785.1:0-522 GCF_000299155.1 Elephantulus edwardii
ACTGTATAATTCAAAATCAGGAAAGGAGTGTGTCAGGAATGTGTTCTGGCTCCATACCTTTCAATGTGTTTGTGGAACAGTCATTTAGGAGGTTGGGATTTATGAGGAGGGATGTAGAATCAGAATTGGAGTAAGATATATCTACAACATGTGATATACAGATATACCTTACTTGCTGAAACTCAGGAGGACCCAAAGTGCTTGCTGCAGAAGGTAAAGGACTGTAGTCTTTAATATGGATTGAATCTCAACATCCAGAAGACAGAGAATATAAACACTGGACCAATTGACAGCACCATGATAGAGAAGAGACTGATACTGTTAACAATTTAAGCTTACTCGGCTCTACAATCAACACCCTCGGCAACAGTAGGCAGGAATTCAAAAGACAAACTGAACTAAGGAAAATATGAGGTCAAGGACCTCTTCAGAGTACTGAGAAGCAAGACTGTCAGTCTTGAGACTAAGGTGCGCCTGTCTTTATAATTATTTGCTTTGCATCAAAGAGCTGCACAATGACTA
>NW_006404785.1:1142-1692 GCF_000299155.1 Elephantulus edwardii
GGAGGCATGTTGTTGAGGAAGTGGATACTACTCTTGCTTCCAAACCTGTCATAGTATGTTATTGTTGTTATATTGCCGGTGAGTCTTCTGTGATGAATAGCGACCCTATGTACAGCAGCTTTGAACCCTTTCCTGTCCTGAGCCAGTCTCACTAAATCCAACACAACAAACCCCATCACCCCAGTTACTGTATCAATCCATCTCATCTGGGGTCTTCCTCTTCTGCGCTGTCTGTTTACTCTTCTGAACATGCTGTCCTTTTCAAAGACCAATCTCTCCTGGCCGTATGCCCAAAGTAAGTGAGGCACAGCTTCAAAATCCTAGCCTCCAAGGAGAGACTTGGTTTTACTCTCTACCAGACAGACCTATTTGATTTCTTGGCACTATATGACATGTTCAAGACTCTTCTTCAGCACCACAACTCAGACATCTATTCTTCTGTCATTCTTAGTCATTGTCTGACTCCCTGAAGCATAATAAGTAATTGAGAAGACCATGGCTTGGATTAAGTGCACCTTTGTATCTATACTGACATCATTACTCTTAAGCA
>NW_006404786.1:0-1836 GCF_000299155.1 Elephantulus edwardii
TACTTTGGACATGTTGTGAGGAGAGACCGGTCCTTAGAGAGGGACATCATGCTTGGGAGGGTGGAGGGACAGCGCAGGAGAGGAAGGCCCTCCTTCCTCCAACTGAGGTGGATTGATTCAGTGACTGGGATAATTGGGATGGGAGTGTCAGAGACAGTGCGATTGGCACAGGACAGAGTGGAGGTTAGGGCTGTTGTACGTAGTGTAGCTATGAGTCGCAGGCGACTCCACGGCACATAACAACAACAACAGGCCACCAGAGCCCCCTGAAGACAGAACTGTTGTTGTTGTTAGGTCCTGTCAAGTTGTGTGATTCAGCAACCCTATGAAAAACAGCTGTGAACCCTGTCCTTTTCTGTGCCATCCTCACAATCTCTGACACACTCGAGCCCACTGCTGCAGTCACTGTGTCAATCAATCTCGTTAAGGGTCTTCCTCTCCTTCACTGTCCCTCCACCTTTCCAAGCATGACGTCCTCCTCCAAGGAATAGCCTCTCCTAGCAATATGTCCAAAGCATGTGAGACAAAGCTTTGCCATCCTTGCCTCCATAAAGCACTCTGGCTTCACCTTCTCCAAGACATACCTAGTTGTTCCTTTGGCAATACTTGGGATTCCTAGTATCCTCCTCCAACACAATGGAAAAGCATCAATTTTTCTTCTGTCAATATTATTCATTGTCCAGCTCTCAGATGTATAGCAAGTGATGAAAAAGACCATGGCCTTAGTCCTCAAGCGAATGTTATTGCTCCTCAGTAATTCTGACTGCAGAATTTTTTCAGAGCAATACATCTCTCAATCTCCTTACTCTTGGTACCAAGTGTTTTGATTGTGGATCCAAATGGCAGTTGACAGTTTCAATTTTTTCTTCATCTATCATGATGTTGCCTATAGGTCCAGTGGTAAGAATCTTTGTTTTCCTGACATTGAGATGCAATCCATAATTGTTGTTGTTGTTGTTATGTGCAATCAAGTCGCCTATGACTCATAGCAACCCTATGTAAACAGCCGTAAACCCTGCTCTATCCCTTGCCAGTCTTATTTTCTCCGACACACCTATCCCCCCATCCCAGTGATTGAATCAATCCATCTCATTGAGGGTCTTTCTCTCCTGCACTGTCCTCCACCCTCGCAAGCATGACATCCCTCTCTAAAGACTGACCCTCATCTTGCAACATGTCCAAAGTATGGAGCTTCAGAATCCTTGCCTTCAAGGAGCAGCCTACCTTAACCTTCTCCAGGATGAACTTGTTTGTCCTTCTAGGAGTCAATGGTATATTCCATATACTTCTCCAGCACTACAGCTCAAAGGCATCAACTCTCCTTCTATCATCCCTAGTCATTGTCCAGCTCTCTGATGCATAGCAAGTAATTGCGAAGACCATGGCCCAGATCAGGTGCACCTTAGTCTCCAGACTGACACTGTTGTCCTTCAGTACTTTGGAGAGGTCTCTGACAGCAGACTTTCCCAATTCAATTCACCTTTTAATTTTCTGGCTGCTGGTACCGACTGTAGAGCCAAGTAAACTGAAGCTGTCAACAATAGCAATCTATGATGCTGCTAATCGGCCCAGTGGTGAGAATCTTTGTTTTCTTGATGTTGAGCTTCAATTCGTATAGAGCCCAGCTTCCCACATAATCTTTTCCCATATAGATTGAAAAGATATACAGATAGGACACATCCTTTACACACACCCTTCCCAATTTTGAACCATGCAGTGTTTCCTTGCTCTCTTCTGATGACTGCTTCTTGATCCAAGTATAGGTTTCGCATAAGTACAATCAAGTGTTCTGGGATTTCCATTCTTCTCAGAGTCAGCCACAGTTTGTTGTGATCC
>NW_006404786.1:1986-2562 GCF_000299155.1 Elephantulus edwardii
ATTTCTTGGCACAACTTGATGAGCACATCCAGGGCAGCATCTATTTGTTGAAATATGTCAATAGGTATGCCATCAATTCCTGTGGCCTTGTTTTTTGCCAATTCTCTCAGAGTAGCTTGAACTTCTTCCTTCATCGCCACAGGCTCTTGCTCATACGTTGTTTCATGAAATTCTTCTGTGTCCTCCAATTCCTTTTGATACGATGACTCTGTATACTCTTTCCACCTTCTTTTAATGCTTCCGGAATTATTTAATATTCTTCCCAAAGCATCCTTAAGTATTGCAACTCGAGGCTTGAATTTGTTCTTCAGTTCCTTGAGCTTAAAAAATGCTGAGCAAGTTTGGCCGTTTTGATTTTCTGACTCCAGCTCCTTATACATTTCATTGTAATAATTTACTTCATCTTCCTGTGCTGCCCATAGTTGTTGTTGTTGTTATGTGCCGTCGAGTCGCCTGCGACTCATAGTGACCCTATGTACAACGCCCTAAACTCCACTCTGTCCTGTGCCAATCGCACTGTCTCTGACACTCCCATCCCAATTATCCCAGTCACTGAATCAATCCACCTCATAGAGG
>NW_006404787.1:0-594 GCF_000299155.1 Elephantulus edwardii
TTGGCGCAGGATAGAGCAGGGTTTAGGGCTGTTGTGCATAGGGTCGCTATGAGTCGGATACGACTCGACGGCACATAACAACAACAACAGCATGTTGAAAAATTTTTACATTTTGGTATTGATATTCTGGATTGCATTTTCATTCATTTTTGTTTTTCTTGTGTTCATTATAATCTGTCATGTGATGATTTTTAAAATTCGAGTACCACTTTATTTATGGTTTCCATTCTTGCTTCTATCATGTGTAACTTCTTCAGTAGTAGTTTTTGTAACTCCACATCAATATACTTGTTTCACACTTTTATCTGCTACTCTCTTTCTCTTCAGCGGTGCATTTAAACCATTCACGTTCAGTGTGACTATTGAAAGGCTAGGTTTTATCGCTATCATTGTGTTGAGTTCTTTTGGTGTTGTTGCTAGTTACTTTGGACCATGGAGCTTTCCGTGGTGTATCTGTAAGAAGGACATCTCTGAATCTCTCCTGCGGTGCTGGTCTTGTTTTTACAAACTCTCTTAGGTTTTGCTTTTCTGGGAATATCTGGATCTGCCCTTCATATTTGATGGATAATTTTGCTGGGTACAGTATTCTTGGTT
>NW_006404787.1:3200-3608 GCF_000299155.1 Elephantulus edwardii
TGGGAGGATGTCAAAGGTATCATCTAGGAAGAGTACAAACGGTCATTACAAAGACAGAAGAGGAAGAAAAGACCAAAATGGATCTCAGAAGATATTCTGAGGATTGCACTGAAGCGTCGAGAAGCCAAAGCACAAAGAAGAATTCAAGATACTAAAGATCTGAACAGAAGATCCCAAAAGGCTGCTCCGAATGACAAACCAAAAAACTTCAATGATATGTGCGAGGAGCTAGAGTCAGAAAATCAAAAGGGACGAACTCGCTCAGCATTTCTTAAGCTCAAAGAACTGAAGAGTAAGTTCAAACCTAGAGTTGCTGTAATCAAGGATGCTTTGGGCAGAATATTAAATGATCCAGGAAATATTAAAAGAAGATTGAAGGAATATACAGAGTCACTATATAGAAAGGAA
>NW_006404788.1:0-882 GCF_000299155.1 Elephantulus edwardii
TTGAATTTGTTCTTCAGTATTTTCAATTTTAGAAATGCTAAGTGTATTCTTCCCTTTCATTTTCTAACTCCAGTTTTTTGCACATGTCTTTTTTTCATACTTTCCTTTGTCTTCTTGAGTTGCCCTGAGCATCTTCTGTTTACCTCCCTTATTTCAGCATGTCTTCTCATTGTTTTAAATTCTCTCCTTTCAGGTGAAAGTTTCAGAGTCTCTTCTGACATCCATTTTGGTCTTTTCTTCCCCTTTTTGCTTTGTCGTAACCGTAACCTTTTACTTTCCTCATGGATGCTGTCCGTGACATCCTTTCACAACTTGTTTTATTGTCTAGTGCATCCAATTTACTCTTGAAGTAGTTTTGAAATGTAATTGGGATAGACTCAACATTATGTTCTGATTCTGAGGAACTTGTTTTCTTTTTCTTCAGCTTCAGTTTGCAAAGATGTAGTGCAGCTGAAAAGTAGACTATCTGAAAGAAAATTTTACTAAAGTAATTAAAAAATTTATAAAACAAATGACTTTAACATTTTTGTGTTTGAGGAACAAAGAGAAAATGCAGAATGAAGAAGAACGAAGCGTGGTGAACAGTTTGTGAGATTTAGGGAAACTAACAAGCGAAGCTTATGTGAAACACAGTGTACATGGGTGAAATACAACGTATATGAATTATTTGGGCAAACCAATGTAAAATACAAAAAGAAAGGAACAACTATACAGAGAGCAGAAATGGGACATTTTATCCATTTTAAGTGTTTAGCAACTTTATTCTATACTACAACTCTCACCATGTTTCTAAAACATTTTCATTCCCCAACTAGAATGCCTCTGTCCCCATTTCTTGCTTCCCTCAGCCCTTGGTAAACACTAATATACATTGTGGTGGTG
>NW_006404788.1:1472-2315 GCF_000299155.1 Elephantulus edwardii
TGTCTTTGTTTCATTGATCACACAAAGGCATTTGACTGTGTGGATCATAATAAACTGTGACTGACTCTGAGAAGAATGGGAATCCCAGAACACTTGATTGTGCTAATGTGAAACCTATACTTGGACCAGGAAGCAGTTGTCAGGACAGAGCAAGGAAACACTGCATGGTTCAAAATTGGGAAGGGTGTATCCTGTCTCCATATCTGTTCATTCTTTATGCAGAACAGATTATCCAGGAGGCTGGGCTCTGAGGAGAAATGTGGCATCAGGATTGGAGGAAGAATCATCAACATCTGCATTATTCAGATGACACAACCCTGCTTGCTGAAATTGAGGAGGACCTGAAGCGCTTGCTGTGGAAGGTCAGGGACTGCAGTCTTCAGTATGTATTGAGGCTCAATATCAAGAAAACAAAGATTGCACCACTGGGCCAATTGGCAGCATCATAATGGATGGTGAAGAGATTGAGATTGTTCATGATTTTGGTTTGCTTGGCTCCACAGTCAACACTCTTGGCACCAGCAGCCAGGAAATGAAAAGACATATTGTGATGGGAAAGTCTGCGGTTAGAGACCTCTCTAAAGTACTGAAGTGCAACTATGTCAGTCTGGAGACTAAGGTGTGCCTGATACATGCCACGGTCTTTGCAATCACTTTCTATGCATCAGAGAGCTGGACAATGACTAGGGATGATAGAAGAAGAATTGATGCCTTTGAGCTGCGGTGTTAGAAAAGAGTATTGAATATACCATGGACTGCTAAGAAAATGAACAAGTTTTTCCTGGAGAGGGTGAAGCCAGGCTGCTCCTTAGAGGCAAGGATTCTGAAACTTCATCTGACATG
>NW_006404789.1:0-883 GCF_000299155.1 Elephantulus edwardii
AGTTATGGTCTCTTAGGGATATATTCCCAGTAGTGGAATTGCTGGGTCAAATGGTATCTCTATTTGCAACTTTTTGAGAAAGCACCATACCGCCTTCCAGAGTGGTTGCGCCATTTTACATTCCCACCAACAGTGAATAAGGGTTCCAGTTTCTCCACAACCTTGCCAGCATTTGTTGCTTGCTGTTCTGTTAAATTTTGCTAATTTGACTGGGATGAAATGATATCTCATAGTTGTTTTAATTTGCATCTCTCTTAGAGCTAGTGATTTTGAACATTTCTTCATATGCTTGTTGGCCATCTGAATGTCTTCTTTGGTGAAGTATCTGTTCATAACTTGTGCCCATTTTTCAATTTATTTTGTTGTGGTGCTCAAGTATTTTATAAATTATAGATAAAGTCCCTTATAAGACATGTCATTACCAAATACTTTTTCCCAGTCTGTGGCTTCCTTTTTACCTCGTTGTAGAAGTTTTTGGATGTGCATAGGGATTTGATTCTTAGAAGATTCCGTTCACCTATTTTATTTTTTCTTGGCTGTAGATTTTTCAGGATGCTTGGAAGACTGTTTATCTTGTGTATTACTACTACTAGAGTTCTTCCAAGCTTTTCTTTAATGAAGATTATAGTCCTTGGTTTTAGTCCTAGATCCATGATCCACCTTGATTGGTTTTTGTGTATGGAGTGAGGTGTGGATCTTGCTTGAGTCTTCTGCAGATAGTTTTCCAATTTTGCCAACACCATTTGTTAAAAAGACTATCGTTTCCCTGCTTGACTGATTTCATCTCCTTGTAAAAAATCAGTTGACTATAGGTAGGTGGGCTGATTTCCAGGTTTTCAATTCTATTTCATTGATCTATGTGTCTGTAATTGTACCAGTACCA
>NW_006404789.1:2065-2612 GCF_000299155.1 Elephantulus edwardii
TTTTTTGGTTGGAAGTTGTTGTATTACCTTTTCAATTTCTTCTTTTGTAATGGGTCTGTTCAGATGTTCAATTTCCATTTCTTTTAGTTTAAGTAGGTTGTGCATTTCTAGGTATTTGTCCATCACCTCTAGGTTTTCATATTTGTTTCAATATAATGTTTCATAATACTGTAATGTTACCTTTTTATTTTAGTTGGTTCTGTTGTGATGTTGCCTGATTCATCTCTTATTCACATTATTTGTGTTTTTTCTTTCTTTTCCTTTGTGAGTTTTGCTAATGGATTGTCTATTTTATTGATCTTTTCAAAGAACCAACTCCTAGTTTTGTTAGTAGTTTCAATTGTTTTTTTTTGTTTTTTATTTCATTTATTTCTGCTCTAATTTTTATAATTTCAGGGTTTTTTTAGACGGTGTCGGGTTTTCTTGCGATCTTTTTCAATTTGTTGAAGATGTTGAGTTAGTGAGTCAATGGTCAATTTTTCTTGCCTTTTGATGTGTTTGGTTATTGCTATAATTGACCTCTGATTACTGCTTTGGCTGTTTCCCA
>NW_006404790.1:0-2671 GCF_000299155.1 Elephantulus edwardii
GGTTTTGCATAAGCACAATTATACAAGATTCCCATTCTTCTCAAGAGTAGCCACAGTTTGTTGTGATCCACATAGTCAAATGTCTTTGTATAGTCAGTAAAACAGATATTTCTCTGATATTCTCTGCTTTCAGCCAAGATCCATCTTGTTTGCTTTGGTGTCCATAGTATCATGGCCTTTTGAAAATCCAGCTTTTCCATCTGACAGCTCTCTGCTAATGTATCATTCCATTCTTTTAGGATCATTTTCAGCAGGATCTTGCTTGTGTGTGATATTAGTTACATTGTTCGATAATTTCCATATTCTGTAGGGTCATGGGTTTGTTTGGTTTGTTTATTTGTTTTGAATGGGAATAAATATAGATCTCTTACATTCAGTTGGCCAGGTAGTTGTCCTCCAGATTTCTGGGCATAACCTGGTAGTATCTAGGATAGCATCTGTTTGTTGAAATATGTCAATTGGCACATTTCATAAATTTCTGGGGCCTTGTTTGTTGCCACTTCCTTAGAGAAATTGAACTTCCTCCTTCATCACCATTGCCTCTTGATCATATATTGTTTCATGAAATTCTTCTATGTCATTCGATTAATTATTTTTGGTATAGTGGTTCTGTATACTCCTTTCATCTTCTTTTGATGCTTCCTGGGTCAATCAACATTTTTCCCTAAGCATCATTAAGTATTGCAACTCAAGGCTTAAACTTGTTCTTCAGTTCTTTCTGCTTAAGAAACCCTGAATGAGTTCATCCCTTTTGATTTTTCAACTCTAGTTCTTTGCATATTTCATTATAACACTTTGCTTTATCTTCCCGAGCTGCCAAGCAGTCATTTGTAAGTTTAGGTGGAAATTGAAACAAAATAAAATCAAGTCCAATAGAATCTACATATTGTGTGGACTTTTTCTCACCCTAAATTAAAATTCATCTCAGTAACAAATTTAATGACTTGATGGCTAGGATGATCTTGAAATTCAGGTGAAATAGATTGAAGATCATATGATGATCAAGAGAGTTAATATCCTCTGGTCAGCTCTTTAACCTCTTGACTTCCCTCCCCCTCCATTCCTCTGGCTTCTCAGCAATTTGTGCAATATTCAGAGTCTCTTCTAACATCCATCTTGATCTTTTCTTCCTCCTCTGTTTGTAATAACTTTTTGCATTCTTCGTGAATGCTATTCTTGCTATCCTCCCACAGCTCATCTTTTTTTTTTTTTTTTTATAATCACTAGTGTTCAATGTCTCAAACCTGTTCCTGATATGATCTTTAAATTCTAGTGGGATAGATTCAAGGCCAAATTTTAGTTCTGTGCGTTTCCTTTGATTTTCTTTAGCTTCAGTTTAAACTTGTATGAGTAGTTCTACAATCAGCAGCTGGCCTAGTTTTCACAGCTTATGTTGGGCCTCTCCAGTTATTTCTTCCATAGATGTAGTCAAACTGATTTCTGTATCGACTCCAGGTGAAGTCCATATATAAGCTCAGGAGACCTCAATGCTAATCTCTTGCTCTTTTAGGACTCATACTCCTCTAGAACACTGTATCCAACTGCATTGTTAGTCTTTGATGTTTTCTATATCATCCGCATGTAATGACACTTTAACTACTTCTTTGCCAATCTGGATGGCTCTCATTTCCTTCTCTTGCCTTATTACCTACCTAGAATTTCCAATACACTATTGAATAATAGTGGTGATAGTATGGGCATCCTTGTTTGACCCTCATTTGCAAGAAGAATGTCTTTAGTCCCTCTCTGCTAAGAATGATGTTGGTCTGTTTATGACCTGCTCAATTTCTCCTATGGTAGATCTGGTCAAGCGTTCTACATTTGTCTGTGTCAATTTGGGTAGGGAGTGTGGTTCTGGGAGTTTGTCCATTTCCTCTGGGTTTTCAAATTTTTTTGAGTATTATTGTTGTTGTTATGTGCCATAGAGTTGCATGCAACTCACAGTGTCCGTATGTACAACATCCCTAAACCCTGCTCTGTCCTCTGCCAATATCACTGTCTCCAACACACCTCCCCCTATTTCCACAATCACTGAATCAATCCATCTCATCAAGGGTCTTCCTCTCCTGTGCTGTCCTTAACTAACCCTCCTAACCATGACATTCCTCTCCAAGGACTGGTCCCTCCTTGCAACATGGCGAAAGTATGTCAAACAAAGTTTCAAAATCCTTGCCTCCAAGGAGCAGCCTGGCTTCACCTTCTCCAGGATGAATTTGTTTGTTCTCTTAACAGTCATAATATTCCTTCTGTTTAAATTTCATTTTATCTGGTCCTACTTTCTTTCATTTCTTATTCGAGTCATTTTTGTGTTTCCTTTCTTTTGTTAAGTTTGCCAATGATTTCTCTTCTTTATTACCCCTTTTAAAGAGCTAGCTCCTGGTTTTGTATTGGTGTCAATTGTTTTCCTGTTCTCTATCCCATTTATTTTACCCTTTATCCATGTAATTTCCTTTCTTCCAGAGGTTGAGGAAGTAGCTTACTGTTCATGATTGACTTCAATAGTTTCTTATACTCCTGCCTTCTTTATTTTGTGTTTACTTATGTTATGAACTGACACGTGAGGACTGCTTTAGCTATATCACATAGGTTTTGGTATAATGTGTCTTCATTTTTGTTTCAAGAAACTTTTATATTTCATTTTTATTTCTTTTGTAAATTTGTAATGTTCAAG
>NW_006404791.1:0-2642 GCF_000299155.1 Elephantulus edwardii
TTCTTCCTCTCTTGTGCTCTGGTCCCTCTCCCCTTTCAAGCATGATGTCTCCCAAGGACTGGCCTCTCATGGCAATGTGTCAGAAGTATGTGAAGCAGAGCTTAAAAATCTTTGCTTCTAAGGAGTAACTTAGTTTCACTCTCTCCAGGACAAATCTGTTTGTTCTCTTGACAGTCCATCTAGAAATTGTCTTTTTAAATATGAATCCAGCCCCATTTTTTCTCACTTTTTCATTCCCTGCATAGTAGATCATATGACTGTCTGATTCTAAATGGCCCAAGCCAACCCATCTCAGCCCACCAATGCCTGTTGTTGATGTTGTTATGTTCCTAGTTTGTCACTATTTATGTGATCCATTTCTTTTTTAAACAATGTATGCTTCTCCTACATTATGCTTCATACATTCCATATTCCAGTTATAAGTGGCTGTTTGCAACTGTTCCTTTTCCTTTTAGGTTTCTCAATACGATGACTCAGCCTCCATCCAGTGCTATATTGAATAGTCTAAGTGCGATCTATTGGTCAGAGGGTTTTCAAAGGCTGTTATTTCAGAAGTGAATGGCCAGACCTCTTGATTAGGAACCTGGTTTTAATTATGTTGTCATTGTTGGTGCATACCTTCGAGTTGCAACTGACCCATAGCTGACCTTCCAGCAGGTTTTCAGAGACATTAAATGGCATGAGAAGATAATGGCCTTCTCCTGTGGAGTTGCTTGTGGATATGAACCACATGATTTTGGGATTGCAATGCAGTTTCTCTCTACTAGGCCACCACAGGAGCCTTATAATGTTTTTCACAATCTAGTATGCCTTTTTCATTGCTATTCTTTTTCAAGGACTTCTTTTATAGTCTTGTTTCTTTGTTCTTATTTAAGATGTCATAAATATTTTATTAGAATTGTGTTTCCTTTATAAGTTAATTTGGAAAAAATGCATTTTTTTAAATTCTTTCTAGCCAAACACTTGTATGTATTTCCATTTGGCTAAATATGCTTTGAAGGGCTATGGTGGTGCAGTACGTAGGAAGTTACACTGCTAAATCCAAGGTCATACTTCTATGGTGGTTTAAATCCACCATAGTTGCTCAAGAAGAGAGAAAGATGAGCAATCTCTTTTGATGCAATTTACACCCTTGGGAAGCTCAGTTGAAAGTTGGCTATGAGTTCGTTCTAGCTTGATGGTAATAAATGGATTGTTGTTGTTGTTATGTGCCGTCGAGTCGCCTGCAACTCATCCATAAATGGATTAGGAAGTCTAAAGAAAAAAAAAAAAGAAGAAGAAGAAGACATGAATGGCCAGTCTTTTTTCTAGTCTGTCTTAATTTGGAAGCTCAGATTCAGTATAATATCTGATAGACAAGCATTTTACCCAAAAGAGCTGATGATCAGCAAGCAACCTAAACATGTCTAAGCTAAGAGCATGAGCATGCAAAGACACTTGCTCATTGCAAAAACTGACAGATAGATTCCATGTTGATTCCCCCTTCAGTAAGTGTCGAGTCTGGTCCCATCACCCTCCTCCATTCTATCCCAACCCCTGTTTTCTCTCCCTTCATGAGTAGCTACTAAGCAATGCCTAAATTGACCCCTGATATGATGGCTCAGGTCTCCAGTCACTTCTGTCTGCTCATTATTTCTCCACTACCCAGCAATAATGATGCTCTGGACCTCTGGGTGCATTGCCATTTGTGGTCTCATTGCCCTGTCTCCCAACGTGTTCCTGGGTGCTTCCTGTTCCAGCCACAAAATGTGGTACATACATTAAGTGGATAGATAAGCGTTAAAGAGAACTGAGGTCCTGATCCACTTCACTTTCAGCAAAAGTGGAGGACTTGAAGCACTTGTTGTAGAAGATCAAGGAATGCCGCCTTCAATTTGGATTGCATCTCAGTGTCAAGAAAACAAAGATGACCACTGCAGGCTTCCTGTCTGCTACCACTGCAGGTACCGACTACAGTTCCCAGAGGTCTGTGGGGAAACGCCATCTTTGTAAACTTGGGCTTTGTTGAGAGATCTGCAAGGACAGCAGAGGCAGTTCTAGGACGGGTCTTGCGACCCAGACACCCCACACCCATTTAGGCCCTCAGGACAGGAATACAATCATATTTGCCACATCTATAAGATTTATCAACCTCACCTAAAATACTCATGTACCATTGAGGATTAAGTTACGTGGGGAATCAAACTGGTTTTTGGCCTGAGTACATAGGGCCCACTAACTCAAACAACAGGGAGATCCTGAGCATCTCCAAAGAGTGGGGAAGCTATTCCAGAAAGGGAACAACAGACTTCCTCCTTCATTATTTAGGTTCTCCTGAGGACCTCCCCACGTGTATCAGTGTGTGCTTCTTCCCTCCCCACTCACGTGAGCGTTGGAGTATGCACGCACCCTCTACACATTTACTCTTGTTTCTGCTCAATCTTCTTCTGGAGCAGTGACGTCAAATAAAAAACCAGCTACCAACTCAGACACGAAGAACTCTGCCACAGCAATGGCCCGTAGAAAGGAGAGTGTTTCACTTGTCCCACCAGCCCAAAGCAAGATATCAACCCCCAAAGAAGACACAGTAGCAACGGATTTCCTGGAGCCAAAAAGCCTGATGGATCTTTCTGATAGTGATTTTAAAAGAACAATGATTGAAT
>NW_006404792.1:0-758 GCF_000299155.1 Elephantulus edwardii
TGGGTGTGGATTCTGTTGAAGGAGAGGGCGAGGAAGAAGGAGAAGAGTACTAATTCCTTTCAGCCCTTTAGCATATCACACTCAGAATTGACAAAACTTTCTGGCTAGGTTGTCTCTATCAATGTAATCATGTCTTATTTTTCCATATGTTCCTCTAAGATTTTTTTCCATCATGTCTCAAAGTAAAAAAAAAAAAGAAAAGAAAAAAAATACAATACAAACCAGATAGAACCAGTAAAATACTAGAAATCATAGAAAACAAAAAAGCTGCACTCTAAAATAATTAAACTAACATCTCAGAAGCTAGTCAACATACTAGGGGAACAGAATAGCAAAATTGAAGAGATGGAGCATAGAATTAATTAGTGATGCAGAAGATGGAGCTCTCAGCACTAGCCTAATAGAGGGAAAGGCAGCAACAAAAAGGAAAGAAAATGAATAAAACATAAGAATCATGTTGGAGGCCATTAAAAGGAAGAACATACAAGTAATTGGAATCCCCCGGGGGGAAAAAAATCCCAAACTATTGAGAAAATAGTGGAACAATTACTAGAAGAAAACCTTCCGAGTATGAAAAAATGAGAAACAGATATCCAAGAAACTGAGCTAACTGTTGTTGTTGTTGTTGTTGTTATGTGCCATTGAGTCGCTGGTGACTCATAACGACCCTATGTACAAGAGCTCTAAATGCTGTTCTGTCCTGTGCCAACCTAGCCATCTCAAACGCACTTATTCCCACTGCTCCAGTCACAGAATCG
>NW_006404792.1:2008-2593 GCF_000299155.1 Elephantulus edwardii
TGATGTTATCTGTGTTTACTGGGGCTGATTATCTGGGAGAGCACCTAAGGGCGTGCCTACAGGTGGGGAAATTGGCCGAGCTCTCTTGGGTTCCCACCCAAAACGAGCCAGCCAGCTGGCTTCTGTGAACTATGCAGACCAGCCAGAGGCTAGTGGGTTGGTGGGAATTTGACCTTTCCTATTCGGATCCTGTCAGATCCAGGACCCTCTGCTGGAACAGGGGCTGTTGTGTGAGGGCACCTGTGTAAGTGCCACCAGGCAGGAAACACTGAGAAAACCATTGGGTAGGAAACGGACAACAGGAAGTTGAGTAAGAACCCCCAGTCGTGAGCACACTGAGACAGCAGAGGTTTGAGCAAGGTCCTCCAAGTGATTGGCCTGCCCTTGCGATCACCCAACCCTTTGCCTGCCTCACCCCAATTGGCTCCACACCAGTGCCTACACGTCTGGGCAATCAACTTGCCTTTAAACAGGAGTACCTTGACCTGTTTTAGCAACAAGAGATTGCCCTAGCATGTGCTGAACTGACATTTTTCTGAAGTCATAAAGTCAGAGAAACGCACAAGTTTGGTAGCTGCCCATCTG
>NW_006404793.1:0-2668 GCF_000299155.1 Elephantulus edwardii
GGAAATCAAGAAGCAGATGGACAAGCTGGATCCCCTGGCCCATCCTCTTCTGCAGTGGTATGGATAGAATGGGTCACCCTTCCCTAGAGATGGGGAGCCTATACCTTCTCTTTAGAGGTGGTTTCAGCCTTGTCCCAAGGTTGCTGACTTTTTGTTACTACAAGAAGTGGCTGCTTTTTGTTGGTTTTATGATGCCTCAAGTTCTATTTTGATGTTCTGTTTTTTCAGTGCTCCTTTTGTGTAAAAATTAATACTACTTTAGAAAAAAAATAAGCTGTTCAATTCAACAAAGTTTTCTGTGCATCCACAGGATTCTTTTTCCTCCTAGTACTATTTTGACCCTACCTCAGGACATTTCCTGTGTATAGACTGTCCAAAGCCTTTAGGCCCTGTTGTTACACTTCTTATCTAGCAAAAGTTTTGTGTGTGTGTTTTAATTATTATTAAATTTTATTAGTTTTAATGAAAAAAAAAGTTATACAGCCAAGCAGAATGGCTTCACAAGATGGAATAAACATCTTCCACAGACAGCATATGGGAACTTGTTTAGAAAAGCACTTCTCTTCATCACTTGGTTTTTGCCCTTCCTTGGCCCATTAGTAGTTATTCTATTGCTACTTCTTTTTGAACCCTGAATCTTTAATTTTCTTTTATGCCTTCCTCTTTGCTTCCATGCACTCACTTCCAAATGATTATTGCTTAAGGTTTTCAACCTATCCCTACAGAGAAAATGTCTGAAAGGCATATCCTACATCTAACTGCCGCCTCCAACAGAAGCTTACAATAGACAGCCAATTATGTCCACCTCTCTAACCTATAGGTTTCTATGGCCACAACTAGCAGTACCCCCCTCAATAATTAGGAGTGTGAATAACTGAGACAGTAATGTCGCCATATAGTCAGAGTGAACTTCAATAAATAAAGCTATAGTATTACTGCCCACAAATATTAAGTAATCCTTACTTAACAACCTTGTGACTCACTAAAAGAAAACATGCAGTTTCCCTACCTAAACATGCCATAATTTATTTTTCAGAGTAGAAGTGCAACCAGGGATGCTCCTTAAAGGGAAGGATAATGAGACCTTGTCTCACATACTTTGAGCACATTAGGAAGTCCTTGGAAAAAGACATGCTGAGAAAGGTGGAGGGACAGAGAAAGAGAGGAAGACCCTCAACACAATGCTGCTGTGAATCATAGTTGACATAACTGCATGTAATAACGGTAACAAGGTAGAACCAGTTTCAAAAACATGCACATAACTAGCAACCCTGGCTGGAGACAGACATTCTCCTTTGAAAACCTATCTTTTAATTATTGAGGAGTAATGATGTCATTTGGAGGACTAAAGTGTATCTGACCCAGGCTGTAGTCTTTCTGATTACTTGCTATGCATCTGAGAGCTGGACAATGAATAAGGTGACAGAAAAAGAATTGACACCGTTGAGCTGTGGTGTTGGAGAAGAGCGCTGAACATCCCTTGGACAGCCAAGAGAACAAACAGATATATCTTGGAGATGGTGCAGCCAGAATGCTCTTTGGAGGCAAGAATGATAAGTCTTCTCCTCACATACTTTGGGCATATTGCTATGAGGGGCTATTTCTTGGAGAAGGACATGATACTGGGAAGGGTGGAGGTTCAGTAAAGGAGAGAAAGACCCTTAACCAGGTGGATTGACACGGTGACTGCTGCAATGGGCTCTTGTGTGTCAGGAAGTGTGAGGATGGTACAGGATAAAACAGGTTTCAAATCTTTCATTCATAGGGTCTCTGTACTTGACTCAAGGGCACCTAACAATAAAATGACTAAGGAAGTGTTGATGGCATAGCCTGTAATAAGTTGTGCTGCTAATCCAAAAGCCAAGTCTCCAGTGCCTTCAGTCCACTGGTGGGTCTGCAGGGGATGGAAAAGAGTCCCACCAGTTATGATTTACAGCTGCAGAAATCAGATGGAAATTGCTATGATTTGGCATGCATTCCACAGCAATGAGTTCTGAGTTTCATGACTATGCATCTCTTCCTTCGCTAAGTCTTTAAAATTTGCAAATAACCTCCATTTATGGATGTTGTTCCTTGGGAAAACTATACCAGCTACCTCCTTACTCACTGAGGGTTATAAACTTGCCTCTGCATACAACTCACTTGTTATTCACAGTAATATTTATAGTTACAAACCTACTGTGGTCAAGGAACAATATTTTCTACTTCCTCTTTCAGGCTAGAAGGGAGACTTATCAACAACCAGTGATACATGAATGATACAACCTTGCTTGCTGAAACTGAGGAAGACTTGAAATGCTTGCTACAGAACATCAAAGACTATAGCCTTCAATATGGATAACATATCAATATCAAGAAAAAAATAAACACCACTAGACTGATAAGCAACATCATGATAGAGAAATTATTGAAATGGCCAATAATCTTGCCTTACTGGATCCACAATCAATATCCTTGACCCTAGCAGTCAAGAACTCAAAAGACCGGTTGCAAAGGGCAAGTCTGCTGTCAGGGACCTCTCCAAAGTACTGAGGAACAATGATGTCAGTTTAAAGATTAGGGTTCATCTGATTCAGGGTGATGGTCTTTTCCATCACTAGCTATTGGTGGACGATTTATCAACAACCTGCTTTATGCAGATGACACAACCCTGCTTGCTGAAACTGAA
>NW_006404794.1:0-511 GCF_000299155.1 Elephantulus edwardii
TGAAAATATCATGGGTTGCACTTTACTCTTTAAACTGACATTCTTGCTCTCTCAAGCTTCAATAAATACTTCAGGTTCTGTTTTCCCACTGCAATATAAATTTTGATTTATTGACTGCTGCTACCATATGTGTTGATTGTGGATCTTGTTGAAATGATTGAAAAAAATAATCTTTTTTCCTCTTATCATGGACTAGTGGTGAAACTTTATGTTTTCTTGATTTTGAGTTGTAATGCATGTTGAAAATTGTAGGCTTTGATCTTATTTCAGTGTGTGCTTCAAGTCATTTTCTGAACTCATGGTTATGTCACCTGCATAATGCAGGTTGTTGATGAGTCTTCTTCCAATCTTGTAACTACATTCTTTTTCATATAGTCCAGATTCTTGATTTATTTGCTAACTAGGTTGATGGGCTTGTGGCAAGAAGTTCTGCTGCAGACCTGATGGTGATCTGTGGGAGAAGGATGGACAATCTCTTCCTGTGTGATTAACTGCCTCTGAAAACCCACCA
>NW_006404794.1:1756-2780 GCF_000299155.1 Elephantulus edwardii
TTTTAAATTTATGTGGGATAAACTCAGGTCATATATTGGTTCTTGTGAACTTGCTTGAACATATCACAATTTAAATTTTAATTTGCATATGAGTAATTGATGATCAGGTCTGTATTCAGTCCCAGGCCTTACTTTAACTATTCATATTGCACTGCTACACTGACATCTTCCATAGATACAGTCATTAGAGCAGTTCATTGAGTGAAGTTTACACGTTAGTCAACATTAATGTTGACTTCTTTTAAAAAAAAAAGAAAATATTTCTTTTCTGTTCACATCAGTCTTACATGAATCTCTTCTTCAGAATGGTAGCAAATTCTTACTGAAAAAGGATCCATTATTTTAGGTTGGTGGAACCCTCAAGATTGCAATCCCTTATTACCCTCCAAGCCAGAACTAAATTCACTAACATGGATCAATCTTCGGCCAAAAATTGACAAGTATGATGTGAAGGATAACACCATGGAAGGAAACACTCTTTAGAACTATTTACTATACAACATCAAAATATCAGCATTTCTCCAGGGATGAAGCTCTGAAGGTGGAGAAGAATAAGAAAAAAGAGCAAACAGAAACAGCACAACCAGGGTAGAAGTGCGAAGAATGGTGTTACATTGCGAAGACTGCAATCAGTGTCATAAAACAAAAGGTATTTTGTTAGAAACTTTGAAAGAAAAACCAATTGAGTTCTATAAATATTCAACCAAATCTCAATTTAAAAAAGTAAAATTTACTGGAGGGGAAAGGTAAAATATGGTCTAACCTCTAATATATCTGAAAGATATTTTTTAACCTAGCTAAACACTCATTTATTTAACCATATGTATCAACTTATATTAGATGTCAAGTTGTTCTAGTGACTAAGGATACAGCTGTGAACAAAAGGGAAAAACTCTTCTCCTTTATGTGGACGCAGTTGGAGAAGGACAAAGAGTCCAAAAATAAAGGTATAAAATATGCACTGTATCAGATAATGATAATAATCACCAAGAAGAAAGACATTGGCAGGGAAGGTAGTTTTAGA
>NW_006404795.1:0-500 GCF_000299155.1 Elephantulus edwardii
AACAACAACAAAGGGCACCTAACTAGTAGTGATGACATCATTTCAAATCTGTATTTTTTCAGTCCAAATATATAACCAATTAGATTAACATAGTGACTTCTGCAATGGGCTCTAATGTCAGGAAATGTGAGGATAGTACAGGCTAGGACAGGGTTCAGATCTTCTGTTCAAAGGGTCACTATGAATCGTACTCTACCCGATGGCACCTAACAACAACAACAACTACATTCCCTTTGCCATCAATTTGATTCTGACTAATGGTGAGCATTCATCAGGATTTTAAGGCTATGTATCCATCTTAATAGAAAGGCACTGCTTCATCTTTCTCCTGTTGAGCAGCTGGTGGTATTGATCTGATGACTTTTCACTTTTGAGCCTAGTACTTAGCTGACTAGCACAACAGAGCTCACATATACTCAAAACAAAACTAAGCAAAACACTAGCCCTTCAAACTCACTGCTGTCTGGTTGAAACTGGCCATTTCTTGGATTTCTTTTTTT
>NW_006404795.1:2120-2710 GCF_000299155.1 Elephantulus edwardii
ACCAGCACTTTGTCTATTATAGTATAAAGGTTAGCAACCACAAGATGTAGAGGCTGACCTGTGTCATTTATTGTTCTTAAGTCCTGGACCAAATTCTTTAAAACTCTTGTAGTCACTGATGTATTTGAACCACCAGGGAGATGTAGCCTTTGAGCAAAGAGCACAACTCCCTACAGACTAGACCTCTAGAACTTCTGGGCTCACATATAAAAGGTGGCAATGGAATATGTGATTTTCTCTATGAACAATTTTCTCCTTTCTCGTTAGACTGGAAGAACTGAATGGCACCATTACTAAATGTTTTGATCAAAGATTCTAGAAAAGAATTCTGGTCAAAAGGGGGAGAAAAAGAGCAGAATTTTAAATTTCCATAAAAGCCAGATTTTCTGGAGTCATTGGGGTTGGATAAGTCCCAAAAGTATTGCATTATGATAATCACCAAGCTGTAAACTCAAAACATCCTGTGAAGTCTTTTTCATATATTGTTGTTGTTGCTGTTATGTGCCGTCGAGTCGTTTGTGACTCATAGCGACCCTATGTACAACAGCCCTAAACCGTGCTCTATCCTGTGCCAATCTCATTGCCTCTGA
>NW_006404796.1:0-517 GCF_000299155.1 Elephantulus edwardii
TTTTTGGTTCAGTGACTCTGTGTACTCCTTCCATCTGCTTTTAATGCTTCTTGAATAATTCAATATCTTGCTCATAGCATCCTTAAGCATTGAAAGTCATGGCTTGAATTTACTCTTTAGTCCTTTCAGCTTAAGAAATGCTGAGTGAGTTTGGCCCTTTTGATTTTCTGACTCCAGTTCCTTGCATATTTCATTGTAACATTTTGCTTTGTCTTCCTGAGCAGCCCTTTGAGATCTTCTATTCAGCTACTTCTTGATTTCTTCCCTTTTCTTTGGCTTCTCGGCGCTCTAATGCAATATTCAGAGTATCCTCTGACATCTGTTTTGGTCTTTTCTTTTTCTTCCTTCTTAATAGTGACTGTTTGCATTCTTCATGAACAATATTCTTGTGTCTTCCCACAGCTTATCTGGACTTTGTTCATTAGTGTTCAAGGCCACAAACCTATTCCTGAGTTGGTTTTTAAATTCATGGGAGATAGACTCAAGGTTAAATTGATTCCTGTGGAGATGATTTAAC
>NW_006404796.1:1897-2648 GCF_000299155.1 Elephantulus edwardii
GTAGTCAATTGCATGGGAGGAGATTGCCCATCTTTCTCCCATAGAGTAACTGGTGGATTTGAACTGTGTGCTTTGACAAAACTCCTTCCCATTAGGTCGCCAGAGTCCACTGTACAGATATTTCTTATGTGACTGAAAGGTCATCTTCACGGATGGGTTCGGTTCTACGTTCTAAGAAGAATCGGAGGACCAATCTCTAGGTTTCTACCAGTCTCTATTAAACTAATAAGTCTGGTCATTTTTATAAATTTGAATTTTGCCCTATTTTTTCCTTTCATTTATTTCATAACTTCTTTTGCAATCCAAGTCAGAACAGTAGATGTGCTGTCTGAATAGCAACCATGTCACCTCCAGTTTTTCTCAGATTCATGGAAATGTGGTCATGTGGTCCACTAGCCTTTGAACCAAGACTTCATTCTTTGGTGCAAATGAAGAGAGGTTAATAATGGTAACTCAGATGATTGATCTTACCTTTTAAGACCTTAGTTGCCACTCACGATAGGGAATATATTATAATAGTTGAACTAGACAGCCCCTAAGACCATGATTGCTAAACCTTACTCTCAGCCTCAGGAGCTGTTTGTTTATAATTAAGAAGTGCTCAAGACTGATTCACTTGTGAGTTCTTATGTGTATGTACTGTTTTTTGTTGGTTTTTTTTAAAATTTATTATTAATTTCATTGAAAATTTCAGAGACTTTCGATTTCCATTCATTCATTGTTGCACTTTTCTCCCCTCTCAACCCTCCCT
>NW_006404797.1:0-644 GCF_000299155.1 Elephantulus edwardii
AAAGTATGTCAGACGAAGCCCCAGAATCCTTGCCTCCAAGGAGCAGCCTGGTTTAATCCTCTCTAGGATGGATCTGTTTGTTTTCTTGGCAGTCCATGGAACATTCAGTACTCTTCTTCACCACCACAGCTACTAAACTAGTGAAAAAAATCTAAATGGTTTGTGCCTATGTCATGTATTATAATAGCACCCTTGGTTGAACAAATAAATGAATGATGTACCTCCTCAAAATAGTTGTTGTGTACTGTGAAGTTGGAACCGACTCATAGCTGACCCTCTGGCAGGTTTTCAGAGGCAGGTAATTACAGTGGGAGTAGATTGTCCATTCTTCTCCTGAGTAGCAGCTAGTAGATTAGAACTGTGTGCCTTCTGGATTGCAGTGCAGCTTCTTATCACTCGGCCATCAGAGCACCCTCAAAGCAGTCTGCCATAATGATGTGGATGGAGTAGGATTTCACCCAGTAAAGGACTTTCATTTGCTGATGTAGCAAGACTCAAAATCAGGAGAGTTTTAAACATCCAATACCAATTGAAACCTTAGTAGGAGGGGGATGAAATTGTCCACAAATGAAGGAATTGAAACAAATAAAGTTTGTTTCCATTGTTGCTGTTGCTGTTGTTGTTGTTAGGTGCTATTGAGTGGA
>NW_006404797.1:1429-2599 GCF_000299155.1 Elephantulus edwardii
ATCCATCCTGAAGTACAATATTGTGAATGATAGGGTCCATACACATAAACAGAAGGCCTATTGCTACAACTATCATTCAATATACCCATCAACCACGAAAGCCAAGATGAAAAAATTTATAATTCCTGCCAACTTTTGCCAAGCCTGGAAGCAGGAGCGGCACCCACTTCCGAAATGGTTTACCTCCGGAAACTCTATGTACAAACAGTGCTCAGGCCTTTCGTTCATAGGGTCGCTATGAGTTGTCTACGACTCGACGACACCTAACAACAACAACCAACTTTTGCAGTCTGAAATTGATGGAACATGCAATCAAGGTGCATCAATAATAATTGGTGTCTGGAGTGCAAAAGTTGGAAACAAAGAAGAACTGGCAGTTGGAAAATATGACCTTGGTGACAGAAATGGGGCTGGAGATAGAATGATAGGATTTTACATAATGAATGATTTATTCATTGCAACTACCATCTTTATACAACATGAATGGCAATGATACACATGGACCAGGAATCAGATTGACTACATCTGTGGAAAGAGACCCTGGAGAAGCTCAATACCAGCAGTCAAAATCAAGGCAGGGACTAGCTCTGGAACAGACGCCTATACAAGGAAATACTCATATGCAAGTTCAAACTGAAGTTGAGGAAAATGAAAACAAATACATGAGAACCAAAATACACACTTGAGTTTATCCCAATGGATCTATTTTTCACAGAGTCGCTATGAGTAGACACAATGTCACCTCTTGAATTTCCCTAAATACTAACCAGACTTAGGGAGCTCTGGTGGCCTAACGGCAAGAAGTTGGGCAGCACATTCAGGTGTACATCAATCTAGTCACGTTACAAGCTTGCATTGCTTTCCCATTCTGAGACAATGATCCGTTTGGGCTCTAAACGCCTTCATGTAACAGCTATCCATCACATGCATTCTTTTTTTCTGACTTGTATCTGCTCCAGGGTCAATGGGAGGTGGTATATCCATACATATATTTATTTCCTGACAACTGAGAAACTCCCCCAACCACCAACCACCTCTAGTCAATATTGAAAAACACTAGCAGCAACAACCCACTGGAATACTTTCACAGTTCTGAGAAGTAATTGTTGCTAACTAGGAATCCTTCACCTAGTAAAAATTTTAATCTTACATAAGATAGAAAGGATTTTT
>NW_006404798.1:0-532 GCF_000299155.1 Elephantulus edwardii
TTTAACCCTTTCCAGGACAAATCTGTTTGTTATCGGCTTACCTTAAAAAAATCCCTAATAAGTAGGTTTTCAATTCAAATACTAGGCTCTCAATTCCTAATTTTACTAAATAAATATGTCTCTTTTCCCCACAATTTTTTGAAGCATTTGATTTCATTTTTCCAGGTGTAGTAAATTTTTGAATCAAACTGTTTTAAGGCACCAATAGATTGTTTTTCCTTTATTTTAACTATCTATGCATTCTTGCTCTGAGACAGTAAATAGTGTTCAATATGAGAGATTCATAGACTCATTATCTTCAGTAACTAGTGGAACAATGAAGATCATGCCTTCAGTCCCAGTGCAAGACCCTTGAGCTCTTCTATTTCCGTGGATTCACAGGTGTTTTCTAAGATCATAGCCTCTCAAATCAAGCCTTTCTGCACTGACACGTTAAGATTTATTGTTGACCTTCCCCTGCCCTCTCATTTTCAGTTCATGCTGCGAACATTTTGATGAGTTCATTGTCAAAATAAGTTTGGTGAGGCTGTTA
>NW_006404798.1:2207-2768 GCF_000299155.1 Elephantulus edwardii
AGAATCTTGCTTGCATGTATTGTTCTGTAATTTCCACACCCAGTTGGTCCATTAAATTTGGACTTTTTTTTTCTCCTTGGGTGCACATTTAGGCTTCAACACACATTATAGTTTAAATGTACATTCAGGTTTTCTAGCACAATTTTAAGTAAAGTGGAGATATAGTTTGAAAGACGTAACAGGACTACTATCAGGCACATAAGTCAAACATATTAGCATACACTTTGGTTCATACTCTTGTATATTTCTAGAGTCTTGGCATGCCAATACTGAAGTCAGTGTAGAGAATCACGGTCAAGTTCATGGTGCTTTTGACTTAGACAAACTATTTTCTTTTCATAGTAAGTTAAAAAAGAAAGACTCTAACTCACTTTATGGATGGAGACCTCTAAAAGGTTTCCAAAAAAATAGAATGGCTCTGTGCAAGATACTATCTCTGAATTAATTAACAAAAATAAAAAGAAAGCAGAATGTTAGGTACATTCTGTTTCATTGACCCTTGTTCCTTCTGTCCCACTCCCAGCCACCATCTCTTTGGGGTTTTTTTGGTTGTTTTTGTTT
>NW_006404799.1:0-636 GCF_000299155.1 Elephantulus edwardii
TAAGTGAAATAGTTGTTGTTGTTATGTGCTGTCCAGTCGCTTGCAACTCATAGCGACCCTATGTACAAGAGCCCTAAACACTGCTCTATCCTGTGCCAACCTCGCCATCTCTGACACACTCATTCCTACCACCCCAGTCATAGAATCGATCCATCTCTTTGACGGTCTTCCTCTCCTGCGCCATCCCTCCACTCTCCCAGACATCATGTCCCTCTCCAAGGACCAATCCCTCCTTGCAACATGCCCAAAGTATGTCAGACGAAGCTTCAAAATCCTTGACTCCAAGGAGCATTCTGACTTCACCCTCTCCAAGACAAACCTGTTTGTTCTGCTAGCAGTCCATGGTATATTCAACACTGTTCTCCAGCACCACAGCTCAAAGGCATCAGTTCTCTTTCTATCATCCCTAGCCACTCTAAATGAAGTAAAATCCAAATAAAAAGTTTTAATTTTTTTCTCTATCTACTAAGATTCTCATGAAGAATGCAAAAAGTCCTTACAAAGAAGGAAGAAGGAGAAGAAAAGACCAAAATGGCTATTAGAGGAAACTCTGAATATTGCACTACATTGCCAAGAAGCCAAAGCACAGGAAGAAATCAAGAAGTTAAGGAGCTGAATAGATGATTCTAAAGGGCA
>NW_006404799.1:2870-3343 GCF_000299155.1 Elephantulus edwardii
GTTATTTTTTATTGATCTATGTGTCTGTCATTGTACCAGTATCATGATGTCTCCACCACCATAGCAATGTAGTAGGATTTGAAATCAGGGAATGAGATGCCTCCTACCTTTCTTCTATTTTTAAGGAGTGCTTTGCTTATTCGGGGCTTCTTTCCATTCCAGATGAAAATGGAGATTGTCTTTTCCATCTCGTTGAAGAATGGGATTGGTATTTGTATTGTGATTGCATTAAAAGTGTAAATTGCCTTTGGTAGCATTGCCATTTTCACACTATTGAGTCTTCCTATTCATGAGCAAGGGATATTCTTCCACTTCTCCAGGTCTTTTTTTGTTTCTTGTAATAAAGTTTTGTAATTTTTTTTAATAGATCCTTTGTGCTTCTGGTTAAGTTTACTCCCAAGTATTTAATCTTGTGATTAGCTTTTGTGAATGGTATTGTTTTTCTTGGTTCAGGCTCTGTAATCTCTTTGTCA
>NW_006404800.1:0-2617 GCF_000299155.1 Elephantulus edwardii
CCATTCTTCTCAGAGTCAGCCACAGTTTGTTATGATCCACACAGTCAAACGCCTTTGCATAATCAATGAAACACAGATAGACATTCTTCTGGGGTTTGTTTGTTTGTTTGTTTTCACTCTGAAAGCATAGGAGGAAAAAGACCAACGTCTGTCGGCACTCCCATTTTCATCTGCAGGGTGAAGCCGGCCAAGAGACAGAGGCATACAACGTTATGCTAATGAGAAGCCAAGAACCAAAGTGAGAGATGGGGAGAAATTCCTTCTGACATCCTTCAAGTCTCCATTTCTAATCACTTAACCTCTCCCAGCCTCCAGCTCTTCTTTCATAAACTCAGGGGGGAGGGGTATGGAATTAAATCTAAAAAGGCTGCAGTCTGACCAGTGTTGAAGGAAGAAGGGATGTTGCTTCTTAGTCAATGTTTGTGCTGTGGGTCAAGTCGGCCCTCCCCCGTCCCTCGTCTCCTGTGACCACCATCACAGCCCCTCACACCAGAGGCAGAGGACAGCGTCATCAGCTGAGGGAATCCAAGGTCTTTGGTGTTGGTGTTCCACTGGAATGCCTTCAAATGCTTGACCACAGGCTGAGATGCAGAAAGCAGGTCCCTGATTGGCTATAGGAACAGGGAAATGTGGCAGATAGAGATACTACTTCATATAATCAACTGGAGTCTTGAATGTACACCACCAGCATGCTATTTATGAAGATATATATTCACACGACCTGAGCCATTTCCTTAGGCTCTGCTCGTGTGCTCAGATTCTAATTCTGTTCCCGCGGGGTTGAAAGACCACGCTCTACTGACTCTTTCCAAAAGTCTGGTCTAAACATGCTGGTTACAAAACAAAGCCTCTTGCAAGGCTACCCTGCCCTTCACTAAGGGAAGCCCGGGAGAAACAATGAGCTAAGACCATAAATTGGCTCCATAGAAAGTTCATCAAGATTCCTTCCCTCCATCAGCGGGCTTCACATCTTACTCAGAGGAAGTTCAGAAGTCACTGGTGGTGGGAGGAGAGGCTAACAGGGAAGGTATGTTTAGCAGTTTCCACCACTGAAGCTCTACTTTGATATTTGTGTTATGTTATAATATCTGACTTTGCATTTATGTATCTATGTGTATACACACACACATATGTAGTTTATATACAATGAAAGGTAGATAGATGATAGATAGATACATAGATACATAGATAGATATAGATTGGATAGATATAGATTGAGATATAGATTGAAATAGATAGATAATTGATAGATAGATATGATATAGATGTAGATAGACGTAGACATAGACAGACATAGACATAGATGAGATAGATGATTGAGATAGATGAGATTGAGATAGTTGTTGTTGTTATGTGCAGTCAAGTCACTTGCGACTCATAGCGACCCTATGTACAACAGCCCTAAACTCCGCTCTGTCCTGTGCTAATCGCACTGTCTCCGACACTCCCTTCCCGATTATCCCAGTCACTGATAGAGAGCAATAAGTAGAGATGATAGAGATGAGATAGAGATAGAAATAGAGAGATGAAAACGCATCTGAAAGTTGGACAATGAATAAGGATAAAGAAGAATTAATAATGCCTTTGAGTTGTGCTGCTGGAAAAGAGCATTGACTAGTCCCATGGATTTTGAGAACAAACAAGTCTGTCTTGGAGAAAGTGCAGCCAGGCCACTTCTTACAAGCAAGAATGGTAAGACTCGGTCTCACAAGATTTGTGCATGTTGTCAGGAGGCAGCCAGTCCTTAGACAAAGAGTTCATGTGGAGAAAGGTAATGTGTCCAAGCAAGTGTGTATGTTGTCGTGCCGTCAAGTAGGAACCAACCCATAGCTGACCTCCAGAGGATTTTCAGAGGCAGTTAATCACATGGGAGGTGACTGCCCGCCCTTCTTCTGCAGAGCAGCCAGTGGCCTTGAACTTCGTGACTTACAGACTGCAGCACAGCTTCTTGCCACTAGGCCTCCAGAGAGCTTGGCACAGTGGCTGGAATGACCAGTTCAAGCACATCAGAGATTGTGAGGCCAGCACAGGACAGGGCAAGGTTCAGATCTGCTGTTCATAGGGTCCCTATGATGCGTGCACAAAGAGACTTCCCACCTTTGATTTGCATGGACTGAGTTGGCTATAACCAAGGTCACACACTGCATCTTCCCAGAGAAGACCATGTTGAACTTGACTCTCACAGAGCTGGCTAGCATAATGTGCTCTGGAAAACAGAAAGTCTTATTTCCAAAAGTTGTAAATTGAGACAAATGAATTCTCCATCTCTGTTGTTGTTGGGTGCCCTTGAGTGGACTATGACTCGTAGTGACCTTGTAGACCACAGTTCTGAACCTTGGCCTATCTCGCACCATCCTCACGTTCTCCACCATACTCAAGGCAATTGTTGCCATCATCATGTTAACCCATAGCACTGAGGAGCCTCTCCTTTTTGACTGACCTTTTACTTTTCCCAACATGAGGTCTTTGTCTAATCACTGGCTCCCTAAGACAGAGGAAGAAAGAATTGAAACCATCAGTGATTTCATCTTACTTGAATTCACTATCAATACCCTTGGCACCAGCAGTCAAGAGATAAGGAGATATATTGCTTTGGGCAAGTCTGCTATCTGGGGAC
>NW_006404801.1:0-705 GCF_000299155.1 Elephantulus edwardii
TTTTGTATGTTGATCTTGTATCCTGCTACTTTGCTGAATTGGTCAACTACGTCCAATAGCTTTCTTGCTGAGCCTTTAGGGTTTTCTAAGTATACTATCATGTCATCGGCATAGAGGGATAATTTTACCTCCTCGTTGCCTATTTGGATACCATTTATTCCCTTCCCTTGTCTTAATTGCTATTGCTAAGATTTCCAAAACAATATTGAATAAAAGAGGTGATAGTGGGCATCCTTGCCTAGTTCCTGTTCTTCAAGGGAATGCCTTTAACCTCTCTTCATTTAGAACAATGTTGGCTCTTGGGTTTTCATAAATACTTTTTACTATGTTGAAGAAATTCCCCTCTAATCCTATATTGTTGAGTTCTTTAATTAGGAAAGGGTGTTGGATTTTATCAAAGGCTTTTTCTGCATCAGTTGATAGGACCATATGGTTCTTGTTCTTTGCCTTGTTAATGTGATGAGTTACATTAATTGTTTTCCTTATGTTGAACCATCCTTGCATACCTGCTATGAATCCCGCTTGGTCATGGTGAATTATTTTTTTATGTATCGTTGGATTCTATTTGCCAGTATTTTATTCAGGATTTTTGCATCAGTGTTCTTGAGAAATATTGGCCTATAGTTTTCTATTTTGGTGGTGTCTTTTCCTGGCTTTGGTATCAAAGATATGTTTGTTTCATAGAATGAATCTGGGAGGGTTCCA
>NW_006404801.1:2411-2851 GCF_000299155.1 Elephantulus edwardii
AAAAACAATGAAATCACTTGTGGATGGTAAGTAAATTATTTATTAATATATAAAAAATTATCGAAGCAGTTATATGCTGAGGAAAATAAAAAGGGACCTGTTGGAATTTTAGGTCTATGTATGAACTTTTCTGTTAGTTAATAATTGAATATTTTAGAGCATAAAGATTTAAAGAATGAAAAAATAAGATTGAAAAGATTACTTCAATAAAATAATCCGTGTATATGTATGTATGTATGTATATACATATATATATATTGTTGTTGTTGTTGTTATGTGCCGTCGAGTCGTTTCTGACTCATAGCGACCCTATACACAACAGCCCTAAACCGTGCTCTTTCCTGCGCCAACCGCACCGCCTCTGACACACCCATCCCGATTACCCCAGTCACCGAATCAATCCATCTCATAGAGGGTCTTACCCTCCTGCGTTGCCCCTC
>NW_006404802.1:0-2661 GCF_000299155.1 Elephantulus edwardii
ATATGTATATGTGTATAGATGACTTTCAGATATTAAGTGAGATGATAAGATTAGGGGAAGTTTTTTATTGGTAGTGGGTTTTTTGAAAATTTTTATTTATTTTTTAAATTTTACATTTATTTGCATTCAAAAAACAATTATACTTAAAAATATAAAATACAATGGATAGAAAGCAGAACTTAAACTAGAGAGGAAATTTTAAAAGGTGATATTAAGAAGTCCTGAAAGAGGGGCTAGCTATTTGCACAGCAAGAAAACTGAAAGTCAGAAAGTGGGATTTGAACTATGTCTTAAAGGAAAGGAAAAATAGAAAAGACACTCAATTCTCACTCTTAGTGGCCTCTGAACAGGCTAGAACTGTCCCGTAGAGGTCCTGGGCTGTTTGCTAGGAGGGAAGAGCTCCAGCTTCTTTCTTCAATGGGTGTGGAGGGTGGAGGGCTCCTCCTGGAGGGCTGGTGGGTACCAACCACTGACCTTAGGGTTATTGGTGGAGCACTGTACACTGCATCCCCAGGTGTCCTCACACAAAAATGAAAGGGAAGCAAAAGCTAGGTCCCTGGGGTGTTATAAGCACAATATGGAAATGGACCCAAGCACGGATCTGGCAGGTATGGGCATCTTGCTTGGTCCAGAAAGACTTTCCCCTTAGGAGAGAAGAGAGGACTAACTCTGGAGAGGTGTACTAGAAACACTGAGATTTTCCATGCTAATATTATAGCAAGGGTCTACTGCATTTCAACAGAACAGCCTATTTCCCTGAATGATTTCATGGTGGACTTAGAGACTAAAATGAAAGCACACTGTTCTTCTGGCTCTCAGCATCTACATCTGCCCAGTGTTTAATGCACGACAGAGTAGTGACATGCACGGAACTGTGATAGCAATATGATTGGGCCAACTGTGAGCACAAGTGATCACTTAGGTTGAAGAAGTAGTACCAAAAAGAGAGAGTCTTTTATAATATTAGTCTAAATAACATTTTTCTCCAGGCAGATTTTCCTCTTATATTGACAGCCCAGGCCACTCTGGTGGTGAATGCATTGTTTGTTGCTCTGCTCATCAAAAGGTCAGTGGTTGGAAGCCATCACCTGATCCTCTGAAGGAAAAAATGGGTCATCCCTTCCTGTAAGGTGAACAGATTGAACAGGCATGGAGAAAGGATATAGCACAGATGCACACTTTATTTTAAACCACGCAGTATTCCCTTGCTCCGTTGGGACAGCAGCTTCTTGATCTAGATATAGGTTTTGTACAAGCACAATTAAGTGTACTGGAATCCCCATTCTTCTCAATGTTAGCCATGGAAATAGAAATACCATTTGACCGAGCAATTCTACTACTGGGAATATACCCTAAAGAAACCAGAACTGTAACCCAAACAGATATATGCACACCCATGTTTACTTCTGCATTATTCAAAATAGTAAATAGATGGAAGCAATCCAAGTGCCCATCAACAAATGAATGGAGAAGCTGTGGTATATTCAGACAGTGGAATACTATATAGCACTGAAAAACAAGTAACTCATAAAATGCTGAAATATATATATGAGTGAAATATCTCAGTCACAAAAGGACAAATACTTCATAATGCTAATACAGGACTAACATGAGGGTTGGGGGAAAATGAAAAAAGGGAGGATAAACAATGAACACTGTACTGGAATAGATGAGAGAAAGAAATATTTGAAAGGAATATATGATCAAGCATTATTTGCATGACAATAGTCCAGCAAGAATGAATACATTTTTTAAAGGGAAAAGGAAATGGGGTGGAGCTAGTGAGGTAAATGTGCAACAGTCAATGAATGGAAATCCAAGTTTTGTGTAACCTCTTGTTAAAATCACAATAAAAAATATTTTAAAAAGTTGATGTTGAGGAAAATCACAAGTCCAAAGGAACCAAATTATCATCTTGACTTCATCTTACCTGAAATGAAGAACTCTCCCAAGAATAGGTTGGAGGCAGTAAACATTAATGTTTGAAGGCCAGATGACAACAAAGATATCATCCCTGTAAAAAGTAAAATGTCATTATAAATGGAATAAGTTGTTGTTGTTGTTATGTGCCTCTGAGTTGCCTGCGACCCATAGCGATCCTATGTACAGCAGCTCTGAACCTTCCCTATCTTGAGCCAGTCCCACTAATTGTGACACACCAACCCCTATTGACCCAGTTACCCTGTCAATCCATCTCACCCTTCCAAGCATGATGTCCTTCTCCAAGTACTGGTCCCGCCTGGCTACATGCCCAAAATATGTGAGACAGCGCTTCAAATCTTACCCTCCAACAAGAGAAATCCCCAGTTTGATGATTGGACACAATAGTGACAACAGTAGGTTCACATATACCAGTAATTATGAATGTAGAACTGGAACTAAGAGCAGGACTGGGCGGTTTTCTCTTTCGGTTTGTGTTAATATTGACTCAAGCTGCCCTGGCAGCAACTGATGTTTCTTCTTCTGTATTTTGAATAAAAATCATAGAATGCAAATGGTCTGAAAAGAAAAAGAAAATTTTGGTTAGCATTTGGGGGTAGAAATGAACATTTGGAGTAACCATAGCTCTTCAACCTATATGCAGAACAGATTATCCGGGAGGCTGGGCTCTATGAGGAGAAATGTGGGGTCAGGATTGGTGGACGATTTATCAACAATCTG
>NW_006404803.1:0-703 GCF_000299155.1 Elephantulus edwardii
TTATGCAGCAGCACCCTGTGTGTTAAGGGTCACAAAGGTGTGGGTTGCAGGGGGTCACACAGTGTCCGGTAGTCTTCGCTCCTCTGGAGTTCCGTGGTAGGTGGCTGGCTGTTGTTCTTCTCGGGTCTCTTCCCGGACCCTCTTGCGGTGGAACCCCGTCAGGCGACCCATTTGATTCTTTTGTGACATCACCTTCATCACCTCTTATTCAGGTTATTTGTCTCTTCCCTTTCTTTTATCTGTTAAGTTTGCCAATGGTTTCTCAATTTTGCTAATCCTTTTGAAGAACCAGCTTCGGGTATTCTTGATGGTTTCAATTTTTCTTCCATTTTCTGTCTCATTGATTTCAGCTCTTTTACTTATAATTTTCTTTCTTCTAGAGACTATGGGGTTAAACAGTTGTTCCATTATATATGGAGGTGTTGAGTTAGGTTATTAATTTTGCTTCTTTCTTCCTTTTTCATGTGTTTGTCTGTTTGGAATCACAGACGCCACGAAAGCTCCAGATACAAGCTGTCAGATCATGAGTTGGAAAATGGAAGATATTTTTGGAAGGGACTTGGCAGATGTGAAGGGTTATCCTGGTGGAGGGTGGAGCTGGGAAATAAGTGGGTCAAGGCACTGGGCCAAGGGTGGGGTCAACACCATAATTAATGCTTAACTCCACATTAAGGGATTTATCTTTCACTGCTCCACAAATTGC
>NW_006404803.1:1573-2025 GCF_000299155.1 Elephantulus edwardii
TGAGTCATTGCATAGAAAGGAATTGGCAGATACAGAGGAATTTAAAGAAATACCATATGAGCAAGAGCCTATGGTGATGAAGGCAGAAGTTCAAGCTACTTTGAAGGAAATAGCAAAAAATAAGGCCCCAGGAATAGATGGTATACCATCAGAAGTATTTCAGATAACAGATGTTGCCCTGGATGTGCTCACCAAGTTGTGCCAAGAAATCTGGAGAACAACCACTTGGCCAACTAACTGGAAGATGTCTATATTTGTTCCCATTCCAAAGAAAGGTGACCCAACTGAGTGTGGAAACTACAGAACAGTGTCATTCATTTCACACGCAAGAAAAATTCTACTGAAGTTTATCCAAAACCTATTAGAACAGCACATCAGCAGAGAATTGCCAGAAGTCCAGGCTGGGTTTCGAAGGGGTCTTGGTACTAGGGATATTGTAGCTGATGTTAGAT
>NW_006404804.1:0-518 GCF_000299155.1 Elephantulus edwardii
GTTCTCCAGTCACTACTTAGAAAGATGAGCGGTCTCTTCCTATATGATTTGTAGCCTCAGAAAGCCTATCAGAGATGAGAAGTGAGATAGTTCAGAGTGGATGTCAATGAACTTCAGTCAAACTGCTGTCCTGGTTTTCCAACCACATCCAGTGACCAGAAGGCAGAAACTAAAATCTTCCTTTTACATCACTGAAAACTCTTAAGACACCGTTTCTAAGTGTTATGTGCTGGGTGGGTTCCTGGGTCCTTTCAAATCATAACACCTGTCTTCCTAAACTTTCCCCAACTTTCAATTTTCACATTTCATCTATGAGTTAAAATCCTATTTTGTCAATTTCATAATATTGGGGCCTAACATTCTCCTTTTCAGTCAACCAATCATTCTTGGAAACTCAGCTATATTGAACACTGCTTAAAGCAAAGGTCAGCAAAGTTCCCATCATTGAAGATTTTCAGTCTTTAGATCTTGGCACAATGGAGGAGAATTAAGAAGACAGTTATCTATTTCTATGACTT
>NW_006404804.1:1513-2610 GCF_000299155.1 Elephantulus edwardii
GGTGTCTGTGGTCTACACTTTCATCACCCCTATTTTAAACCCATTGATCTATAGTATGAGGAACAAGGAACTGAAAGATGCCCTGAGGAAGACTCTGAGAAAGTTCTAGGTAGGGCGTTTAGAAGAGGTACCTTTTACGCTGAGACTCTTGCAAAAGTAAAATGAGATGCCTTTAGTAATTATTCTGGGGTAAGAGGAATTAACTAGAAATGACTTCAGTAAATCAAATTATATGGCTCTTGGTTCTAGAAGAGCCAGAGAAAATTAATGTTCCTGTCTATCTGAAAATAAAGTCATAGTGTGTAGGACAACATGATGTCTTGGAGAATGGACTAATGAGTACTTTCAACATTTATTGGACATATTAAAATAGAGTTAAGTGTGAATATAAATTGGAATCCTAGCTCTAATATCTGTGGATATAATCTAATATAATCTCAAGAAAATTGGACTAGAGGATCGAGGCAAGGGGAAAAAAAGGAAAGGATTCTGAAGTCAAAGAGATGAGCAATGAATGAATTAATAAAAGCCCACCTTTCATTAAAATAATAATAAAATAAAATTTTAAAAAGAGATGAACAGAATATGTCAAAGAGCAACTCTAGAAGACAAAGTAAAATATCATGGAATGCGCAAAAACCTGGAGTTGGAGAACAAAAACCGAAGAATTTGCTCAGCATTTCTACAGTTGAAAGGATAGAAAAATAAAGTCAAGACTCAAGTTGAAATACTGAGAGACTTCATGGGCAAAATCCTAAAACATCTAGGAAACATCGAAAGAAGACGGGGAAGAGGAATGATGGAAATACAGAGTCATGGCACCTAAAAGAATTGATTGACACTGAAAAATTTCAGAAAGTACGATATAAACAAGAGCCAATGGTGATGAAGGAAGAAGTTCAAGCAGCATCAAAGGCACTGGGGGTGGGGGGTGGGGAATAAACCCTAGGAATTGATGGAATACCAGTTGTTGTTGTTATGTGCCGTCGAGTCGTTTCCGAATCATAGCGACCCTATGTACAACAGCCCTAAACCCTGCTCTATCCTGCGCCAACCGCACCGCCTCTCACACACCCATCCCGATTACCCCAGTCACT
>NW_006404805.1:0-506 GCF_000299155.1 Elephantulus edwardii
TTTTTTTTCTGTCAACCTTAGACATTGTCCATCTCTCAGATGCATAGCACGTGATTGGAATGGCCATACCATAAATCAATTGTCCCTTAGTCCTCACACTGACATCATTACTAAATAATTTGTAGAAGTTCCTAACTGCGTATTTCCCAGTGCAATGCATCTTTTTGTTTCCAACTGCTGGTATCAATTGTGTTAATTGTGGATCAAAGCAAGATGAAGCTGTTGACAATTTCAGTCTCCTTTCTATCCATAACAACACTGCCTGTCAATAGCCCAGTATTAAGAATCTGAGGATGATGTATGATAGAACAAGGATCTTTTGTTCATAAAGTCACAATGAGTTTTACATGACTCGATACTTAACAACAACCACCACCTTAAAAATGGCAGTGCTTTGTTGGTTTCTTTCTCAGAGTTCTCTTTGAGAAGAATTCCACTGAATATATATCCTGATACTATTAAATTGATCTACTAGCTCTTACATGTTTTGTTTTGTTTTTTCATTT
>NW_006404805.1:2226-2765 GCF_000299155.1 Elephantulus edwardii
ATATATACAAAATCCAGAGGAAAATACGGTTTTTAACAAGAACTTCAGAAAATTCACAAAGGCCTGGTAATATATAACAAGTTAAGTGTTGGGGTTACTAACTGAATGTTCAGAAATTTAAAACTACAAGCACTTCAATGAAGAAATATAAGGAAATCTCCTTCCATTAAAATTTAGTCCTTTCAAAATCCAAGGGATCATCCTCATGAGTCAGAATTTATTTATGGAGTGGGTTTGGTTTAGGCTTGGTATTAGTTCATGAATAATACCATGTAAGAATAAGTTTTGATGAACTATTTGTGGTATGGGAGATGTAAGGGATACAACATATGCTCTTTGCTGACTTCACAAAATTGAAGAAAACTCATCAACAGTAGAAAGATAAATCTTATGAGGTCAAACATTTCGTATACAGATCATGCTTCCTTCTGTTAGTTCCAGCACCAGTTATCCTCTATACAACTCTTACTACTCTTCTACTAGGTTTGTTAATTATTTTAAATGTTTAGACAGAAATCAGACACTGTTCTTGAGTATGG
>NW_006404806.1:0-2615 GCF_000299155.1 Elephantulus edwardii
GTCACCATTTTTTTGGAATGTCAATAAATATTTATCTCTTCCAGTCAGTTGGCCAAGTGGTTGTCCTCCAGATTTCTTGACACAACTTGATGAGCATATTTAGGGCAGCATCAGTTTGTTGAAATACATCAATTTGTATTCCATCAACTCCTAGGGCTTTAACTCCAAGTCCTTCAGATCAGCTTGAACTTCCTCCTTCATCACCAATACCTCTTTTTTTTTAATTTTTCTTGTTGTGTACCATCAAACTGGGTCCGATTGGCACAGGGGTAGATTGTCCCTCCTTCTCCAGCACAGCATCCGGGGGATTTGAACTCTGAGCCTTCACAATTGCAGCACCACCAGTGCCTCTTGATCATGTTTTGTTTCTTTAAATTCTTCTGTGTAAGCCAATTCTTTTTGGTTCAATGATTCTGTATACTCTTTCCATCTTCTTTTTAATCTCCCTGAATCATTCATTATTCTGCCCATAGGATCCTTAAGCATTACAACTCATGGCTTTAGTTCCTTCAGCTTAAGAAATGCTGAATGAGTTCAGTCCTTTAGATTTTCCAATTCCAGTTCCTTGCACATTTAATTATTATATATGTATATACTGAACTAGGAGAAATGACAAAAGTTATACAAATGTTCAGGTCTTCCATTCACAGGGTCACTATGAGTCACCTATGACTCAACAACAATTAACAACATTATGAAACAGAGTCTGTAAATAGTACTTTTTTTCTTTAAATTTATTATTAATTTCAATGAAAATTTACAGAGATGTTGGATTTCCATTCATTCATTGTTGCACTTTTCTCCCTTCCCAACCCTCCCCCCTAGTAAACTACCCTCTTGGAAAAGTAAAAGAAAAATTCTTTCATTGTTTCACAATCCCTCCCCCCACATCCACCCCACTATATAGCCTTCGCTCTGGACTCCTGTCATGACAAAAATCCCTAATAATTTTCCCTCTTAAACATTTTTCTCCCTCATCTGTTTCAGTGCAGTATACATTATTGAACACATCCTTCTCAGTTTCCTCCCAACCCCAAGGTCAGTCCTGCTTTACAACAGTGGCACCATGCAATATTTGTCCTTTTGTGACTGAGATACTTCACTCAGAATAATGTCCTCCAGGGTCACCCATTTTGAATAATATTGCATGAGCTCCTCGTTTTTCAATGCAGCATAGTATTCCATTGTGTGAATATACCACAGCTTCTCTATCCATTCATTTATTGATGGGCACTTAGATTGTTTCCAACTCTTTGCTATTGTGAACAAAGCCCCAATAAACATGGGTGTGCATATATCTGCTTGGATGTCAGTTATGGTCTCTTTGGGGTATATTCCAAGTAGTGGAATTGCTGGGTCGAATGGTATCTCTATTTGCAACTTTTAGAGAAAGTGCCATACCGCCTTCCACAGTGGTTTCACCATTTTACACTCCCACCAACAGTGAATAAGGGTTCCAGTTTCTCCACAACATCGCGAGCATATGTTGCTTGCTGTTCTGTTGAATTTTGCAATTCTGTTGGGGTGAGATGATATCTCATAGTTGTTTTGAAAATAGTACATTCTTTTAAAAAATTACCAAATTAAAAAAACTTCTTCAAAGCAATAACATAATAAGTAAAGTTAAAAGCAAATGACAAAAAGGGAAAATATTTCTGATTCATATTTCACACGGAGAGTTAATACTCTGAAACAGAGGGCTCTATAAGAGGAAAATCCTGCCATCTGCAAGAAAATGGGGAGAGAATATGGATTAAAAAAAATCTAAAACTCATACAAAAAGATTCCCAATTTCATTTATCATGAGACAAAGAAATCTTGAAATGCCATGGGATTAATTTTTTTACCAGACTGGCAAATACCAAGGACAATTTTAATAAGGTTAATGATGAGGATATGGAGAAAGTCACTTATCCATTTCTGGTGGGAGAATAAACTGGTACAATCACTACAGAAAGCAATTTAGTAGGATCTATCAAAACCACAAATACATATTCCTTTTAACCTAGAAATTACCTTTAAAGAACTTTATCCTACGGATGAGAAAGAGGGGTTTTCACTGTAGCATTGTTTGACATTTCAAAAGACATGAAGTAAACTAAATGTTGAGCAGTGTGAAACTTGTTGAGTAAATTAGGGTGCATTTATATTATAATTCTAAGGCAGTCCTTAGGATGGCCATTCACGTCTTGAGGAGGGACATGGATTAAATGCTTGGGGCTCTAATGGCTTTCTTTCCATCCCAAGTGGGTGTCAGCAGAGGGGACTTGTCAAATGAATTGGAAGTCTCTGGCCCAGAGTTCACCAGCATTTAGGCATGCCAGAATTGTAAAATACTGAAATGTTTGGCCACGCCTCTAGGCTGGGGGCTGAGGACTAGTGTGTTGTGAATCTCAGTTCCAGCTGGACCTTATGATGGCCTCTCGCGTCATGAGGAAGGACACATATGAAATATTGGAATTGTAAAATACTGTGCTGCTTTTAATTCTTCTAGAACGTTTTAACATTCTTCTAGGTCATATAGCCCTGGCCCGTCCACTTGCTATACAGAGGTAACTCGTGGTTGCTGTGAAGCTGAACACTGTGACACTGATGTGTCAAATGTAATAATGGTT
>NW_006404807.1:0-2656 GCF_000299155.1 Elephantulus edwardii
ATCAAAAGGGCCGAACTCGCTCAGCATATCTTAAGCTCAAGGAACTGAAGAACAAATTCAAACCTCGAGTTGCTATAATCAAGGATGCTTTCGGCAGAGTTAAGAGATGATAATAGTATTGTGCTAAAAATCAAGAGACTAGAATTTTAATCCTGATTAAGTTGCTTGTTGCAGACCGAGCATAAAGTAAAAAAATGAGACAGAACACCAAACATGAGATAAAACAGATAGCATAAAAAACAACAGGGCCAGAAGCTTGAAACAACTGAAGTGCCACAAGCCCCGCCTCTCTTTGTATTTATTGAGAATCATGGGAAATGAATAATAAAGAGAATTCTCTTGTAAATGAAGCAGAGTTTTTCTCTATTATCAACCTAATACTTAGTGAAAGAAGGAAGTATTTCACATATATTAACTCTCCCCCTGCAGGGGAATCCTAGGTGCCTCTTCTCTTCAGGAATCAGCTCATGTCCTGTGATCTATCACAAGAGAAATTCCAAGTTATATTTTGTGATCCATTCCTGATTAAGCATATGGTTTATCATATAATATTTGGTATGAAATTTGGCTTCCCACATTTCCCCCATTTGTTTTTATCATAATTATGTTGTCATCTAGACAAGCACAACTTCTTCTCTTCTTTGATTCATTTGCTTCTTTTTGTTCTCTCTATCCTTTATACACAAACAAATAAAACAAATTAAGCAAAATAAGTTCACAAAATACTTCAAAAAATCTCCATGATCAGAAGGATTCAAGGTGGATATTCCTTCATTATTCCTTGTGAAATATCTGTTATTAAAATAATCTAGTTGTTTATCAAAAGCAGAATGAATCTGAGCATGTAATTTCAGTATATCATCTTTGAAATTACCAGGATTAATTCTATTCAGTTTCATCCGTATTTACTCTAGTAACGCAAAACTTTAGTGTTCCAATCACATTTTAATATTATTTGTCTTTGAAAGTACCATAACTCTTCAGAATTTTGATGCCATGTTTCCTAATAATCTTAAGGTTTAAATACTTGATGCAAAGCCAAGCCAGCTGAAGTAGCGGTGGCAATATTGGTCATAATTCCAAATTACTAACTCAAATTATTCTTTTCTCATTTTTCTAATAATTATGTTGTTGTTAGGAGCTCTGGTGTCCTAGAGGCAAGAAGCTACACTGCAATACCAGAGGTACATGATTCGAATCCACCAGATACTCTGCTGAAGGGGGGGCAAACTCCTCCAGTACCAGTCAGATCTGAGTTGATGGTACATGCACACAAAAGCAACACAAATAAAAAAATTAAAAAAAACTTATGTTGCTGTTGTTATGTGTTGTTGAGACACCTGCAACTCCTAGCGACCCTATGTACAACAGCCCTAAACCCTGCTCTATCCTGTGCCAACCTGTCTCCGACACATCCACTGCGATTGCCCCAGTCACTAAATCAATCCACCTCATAGAGGGTCTTCCCTTCCTGTGCTGTCCCTCCACCCTCCCAAGCATGACATCCCTCTCCAAGGACTGGTCCCTCCTTGCAACAAGTCTAAAGTATGTCAGACAAAGCTTCAGAATCCTTGTCTCCAAGGAGTAGCCTGCTTTAACCCTCTCTAGGACAAATCTGTTCCTTTTCTTAGCAATCCATGGTATATTCAACACTCTCCTGCAGCATCACAGCTCAAAGGCATCAATTCTCCTTCTATCATCCCTAGTCATTGTCCAGCTCTCTGACGTATAGCAAGTGATTGCAAATACCATGGCCTATATCAGGTGCACCTTAGTCTCCAGAGTGACACCATTGCTCTTCAGTACTTTGGAGAGGTCCCTAACAGCTGACTTTCCCATCACACTCTTTTCATTTCCTGGCTGCTGGTACCAAGAGTTTTCATTGTGGAGCCACGCAAAATAAAGCTGTTAAAATAATCTCCTCACCATCCATCCTGATTCTGCCAGTTGACCCAGTAGTGAGAATCTTTGTTTTCTTGATATTGAGCCTTAATCCATACTGAAGGCTGCAATCCTTGACTTTCTGCAGCAAGCACTTCAGGTCCTCCTCAGTTTCAACAAGCAGGGTTGTGTTATCTGCATAATGCAATTGTTGATGAATCTTCCTTCAGTCCTGATGCCACACTTCTCCTCATACAGCCCAGCTTCCCAGATAATCTGTTCTGCATATAGGTTGAAAAATATGGAGATAGGACACATCCCTGGTGTATACCTTTCCCAATTTTGAACTATGTAGTGTTTCCTTGCTCTGCTCTGACGACTGCCTCTTGGTCTAAGTATAGGTTTTGCATTAGCATGATCAAGTGTTCTGGGATTCCCGTTCTTTTCAGAGTCAGCCAAAGTTTGTTGTGATCCACACAGTCAAACGGCATTGCATAATCAACAAAACACAGACATTCCCCTCGTACTCCCTGCTTTCAGTCAAGATCCATGTAACATTAGCTACAATATCTCTAGTACCACAACCCCTTCTGCACTTCGTGCAGTTCTATTTTGATGTGCTGTTCCAGTCATTTTTTTATAATCTTCAGAATCTTACTTGCATGTGAAATTAATGATACTTTTTTATTTTTTTTCTATAATTTTATTAATTTTCATAAACATTTACAGAGATTTTGGGCTTCCACTCATTCATTGTTGCACTATTCTCTCTACC
>NW_006404808.1:0-594 GCF_000299155.1 Elephantulus edwardii
AGAATCTTTGTCTTCTTGACATTGCGCCTCAGTCCATAATGAAGGCTGCAGTCCTTGACCCTCTGCAGTAATTGCATGAGGTCCTCCTCAGTTTCAGCAAGCAGGGTTGTGTCATCTGCATAAGGCAGATTGTTGATAGATCATCCACCAATCCTAACACCACGCTTCTCCTCATAGAGCCCAGCCTCTCGAATAATCTGCTCTGCATACAGGTCAAAAAGGTATGGAGATAGGACACATCCCTGGTGTACACCCTTCCCAATTTTGAACCATTCAGTGTTGTCCTACTCTTTTATGACGACTGCATCTTGGTCCAAGTATAGGTTTCGCATTAGCCCTATTAAATGTTCTGGGATTCCCATTCTTCTCAGAATCAGCCACAGTTTGTTATAATCCACACAGTCAAATGCATTTGCATAATCAATGAAACACAGATAGACATTCTTCTGTTATTCTCTGCTTTCAGCTAAGATCCATCTGACATCAGCTACAATATCCGTAGTACCACGACCCCTTCTAAACCCAGCCTGGACTTCTGGCAATTCTCTGCTGATGTACTGTTCCAGTTGTTTTTGGATAATCTTCAGTAGAATC
>NW_006404808.1:1754-2967 GCF_000299155.1 Elephantulus edwardii
TCATCCCACCTGAATTTCAGAATCATCTCAGGAACAGGTTTGAGGCCTTGAACACTAATGAGCGAACACCAGATGAGTTGTGGGAGGATGTTAAATGTATCATCCAGGAAGAGTGCAAACGGTCATTACAAAGACAGAAGAGGAAGAAAAAACCAAAATGGATGTCAGAAGAAACTCTGAAGATTGCACTAGAACGTAGAGAAGCCAAAGCACACGGAAGGATTCAAAACACTAAGGAGCTGAACAGAAGATTCCAAAAGGCAGCACGGAATTGCCCCGGCCCACGGGGATCTTCAACGGTGACCCTAGGAGGGGAAGAACGAGAATGGGGGGGACAGGAGGCACAAAAAAGCAGGAAGACAAGTCGAATTTCCGATCAAGTCTCCATTTTATTGAAAGCACTCACAGCTCATATACAGTAGCACAATGGGGGGAGGAGAAGTACACGCAATGGGGGACAATAACATCATGTCATTTCTAGTAATCTGAAAGTTATCGGTTTAACTGAAACTTAGCAGGGCATTCCTAGTAAACCGAAACCTATCCTCCTAGGGTGGGGTAAACCAAAACCTATCCTCCCAGGGAGGGGCAACATGTCCAAACATGTTCTTAGAGAATTACAAAATGGCCTCAGCTAGGTAGAACAAGCGGCTCCCAAGGTGCAACAGGATTACCTTTGGTGCTCTCCTGTTTGACCAGGTATGAAGCCGGCGCCTGTCTTAGGTTGGACACCACACCTACTGATTTTACCCGTCATGGACTAACCCAGCTACTACGGCGGGGCACCTGTCTTAGGTTGAAACAGGGGCCGGTGTCTCTTACACGTCTCTGGCTGCTCGGTTTATTAGCCTGTACCATCAAGGATTTTCTTTATCGGCCATTTGCAGTCTTTGATAATGGACTTTTATGGGACAGGAGGCTGTGGATTTGACCTGCGGCTTGATAAAGCATATAAGCCTCTTAATTGCCCAGGGGCCAAAAGAAATAAGCAAAAGAAAGCCTATTAAGGGCCCCCAAAAGGAGTGACTGGTCTTTGACCACATTCCCTTAACTTTTAGGCCATAATTGATTGATTATACATTCTTTTGCTTTAAATTTTTTGTCACAATATGCACTAACCCAATTAAAAACATAGCCGTGTGGATTTCTTGTGTTGAAGCTACAGCAGAAGTAGAGACAGCAGCAATCATAGGGATAAGAGAAACAATTTCTA
>NW_006404809.1:0-599 GCF_000299155.1 Elephantulus edwardii
AGTACATCTTCTTCTCCAAAGTTCATGGAACATTCTCCAGAATAGATCTCATCTTAGGCCATGAAGCAGGCATCAATAACTTCAAAATCAGAGAATTAATACAAAGTGTCTTCTCAGACCACAATTCTACAAAATTAGAAATTAATAACAGAATATAGGAGGAAAAAACCATACATTTGGAAGCTGAACAACACCTTGCTTGAATATGAGTGGATACTAGAAGAAATAATAAATTATATTAAAAATTTCTTGAAACAAATGACAATGAAAAAATCACTTAGCAAAATCTCTGGGAAACAGCCAAAGGAGTAATTGGAGGCCAATTTATAGAAATAAGCAAAAACACCAAAATACAGGAAAAAAATGACCACTGACCCTCTAACCCAACATGTCCCACAAATGGAAAAATAACAGCAAGAAAACCAGACACCCTCTAAAAATCTGAAATTATAAAAATTAGAGCAGAAATAAATGAAATAGAAAACTATCAATTGAAACCATCGACAAAATTAGAAGTGGGTTCTTTGAAAAGGTCAATAAAATTTACAGACCACTAGCGAAATTAACAAAGGAAAAGACACAAATAATCTGAATAAGTG
>NW_006404809.1:1864-2474 GCF_000299155.1 Elephantulus edwardii
GGCTTCTTACTCCCTGATTTCAAATCGTACTACACTGCCGTGGTGGTCAAGAGAATGAGGTACTGGTACAATGACAGACACATAGATCAATGGAATAGAATTGAGAACCTGGAAATATGTCCATCTACCTGTGGTCAACTGATTTTTGACAAGGAGATAAAATCAGTTACCTGTGAAAACGACAGCATTTTCAACAAACGGTGTTGGCAAAATTGGAAAAATATCTGCAAAAGACTCAAGCAAGACCCACACCTCACTCCATACACAAAAACAAACTCAAAGTGGGTCAAGGACCTAGGACTAAACCAAGGACTATGAACTTCATTAGAGAAAAGCTTGGTAGGACTGTAGAAGCCCTAATCCACAACATAAACAGTCTTCCAAGCATCCTGAAAAGCCTACAGCCAGGAGAGGATAAAATAGATGAATGGGACCGTCTAAGAAGCAAATCCCTATGCACATCCAAAAATTTCTCCAACATGGTAAAAAGGGAAGCCACAAACTGGAATTTTTATGTAAGTATGTAGGAATCAGATCGATTTCATCTGTGGAAAGAACCGCTGGAGAAGCTCAATATCAGCTGTGAAAACTAGGCCAGGAGCTGACTGTG
>NW_006404810.1:0-2655 GCF_000299155.1 Elephantulus edwardii
TATTTTGTAACATGCCATGTCCCCTTGCTCTGTTCTGGTATTTGCCTCTTGGTTCAAGTATACATTTCACATAAGCACAATCAAGTGTTCTGGGATCCCCATTCTTCTCAGAGTCAGCCACAGCTTGTTGTGATCTACACAGTCAAATGCCTTTGCATAGTCAATGAAACAGAGATAGACATTCCTCTGGTACTCCCTGCTTTCTGCCAAGATCTAGGATGACAGAAAAAAAGAACTGATGGCTTTGAACTGTGGTGTTGGAGAAGAGCACTGAACATCCCATGGACGGCCAAGAGAACAAACAGAAATGTCCTGGAGAGGGTGCAGCCGGGGCACCTTTTGGAAGTAAGAATGATTAGGCTTCACCTCACATGTTTTGGAAATATTGCTAGGAGGTCTTGTTATTCCTTCCAGAGAGATATGATGTTGGGAAGATTGGAGAACAAACCTTTCTTGGGAATGGAAAAAATATATGAATCTCTCCTGGTCAGTTGGCCAGGAAACTGTTCCCCAAATTTCCTCGTATAGATTGATGTGCATGTCTAGGGTTTCATCTATCAATTGAAACATGACAATTGGTATCACATCAATTCCTGGAACCTTATTTTTTCTAATGTCCTCATTGCTCCTTGAACTTCTTCTTTGATTGTCATTGGATCTTCATCATGTGATACTTCCTGAAATGTGTGAGTGTTATACCATTCGTTTTGGTACAGTGATTCTGTGTATTCCCTTCATCCTATTTTGAAGCTTACTAAATAGTTAAGACAAACAAGCAAGCAAACAAACAAAACTCCAAAACACCAACCAACTAAGCCTGTCTTCCTCCATAGTGAATAGGCAGTTTTGAATTACGTGACCTAACCTACTACATATGGGATAGATTAAAGTTAGCAGACTAGGAAACGTGTAGTCAATCCATTCTTTGCTGACAAAACCATAACTTGCTTTATAAAGAAATGAAGAAACAAAATATGAATTTTCCTACTGAGATTTATCAGTGAGGAACTTAGGTGATGTCATACGAACATAGAGGTTGCCTATAAAAAAAGCAAAGTTCAGAATGTACCAACTATAGCCTTCTGAAAGATAAAAATATGAAGAAACAGCAAAGAAAGAGAGTAGAAGCTGCATATACTAAGCAATAGAGAAAGAGCATATTATTAAGAAAAAATATAAAGGGAGGCGAAATTGTTCTTTTTAGCAAAAGCACAAATCTCTGCAAAAGCTGCCTTAACTGTACAATAAATTTCCAGCTTTAGTTCACATTGTATAGTAGTTTTGAGAATATTTGAATAGCTCCTTCCATTCAGAGAAACTAGTAAAGTCATAGCACATTTTATAAAAGTTTAAGGTTTTTTTTGCTCTTGAAAAAGCTGTATTAAAAGGATAATATTAAAAATATAACCTTGACTTTTAGAAAGTGTATTTTATATTTGGGTTTAGTGTCTGTATTGTAATCACAGAAATAAATTCTCTCTTTTAAACTTTATTCTATTTTAGGTACTCTATGACAGAAGCTTTAATTAGTCTCATGCCTTTTTGTGTTTTATTTTATAGAAAGATTTCTAATTTCTGCATAGAACCAGGGCTGCTTTTCCCTTTGATAGCATATACTCCTTTTCTAGGATAATTACTGAACTTCAAGTTCACTGAATCTTGTTTAACATTGTGAGTGGCTTTTCTAGACGTAACTGAATTTCTGCATTGAAATAGTCACATGGGCACATACAGCTAACAAAGTACATGCCTCATCAATACCTATTTCACATACTGCACAATTCAGAGAATTGTGCAATCATCATTTAATATTTTTATCATTCTAAAAAAGTAATCTTTTACCTCTCAGCTATCATCTCTATTTTCCTCCATTCTGTAATTTCTACACAGTACAAACAACCACAAGCAGGAGACAGGCTGGGGTCTGGAGGCACACGGCGACAGCACCCAGAAGCACACAGACAGGCTAGAAAGGCAATAAACAGCAGCACCCAAACACAATGTTCCAGGGGCCCACAGCCATATTATTAGAGGGGATCAGAGAGATAACGAGTGGACAGGAATGACTGGAGGCCTGAGCCACCATATTAGAAGTTAATTCAGGCCTCAAGTAACAGCCATTCACAAGGGGCCATCAAAGGGTAAGCACCAATGAGGGGACAGAAGTAGAGGGGCCATTTCAAATTTATCTGTCAGTTCTTGTATCTGGGAAGTGGCTTTGCATGTTGAAGCGTTTTTGCATGCTAATGCTCTCAATAGCTTAGATCCATTTGTTTGCTTGCCTATTATCTGCTCTTTGGGGTAAGATGCTAGTCTGTGAGATACTGTAAAAAAGCTAAGCTTCCTAGTGAAGATAGACTAGGAAGAAAGATTGGCTATCTAAAAAAAATGAAAAGAAATCCACTAAAGAACTAAAATATGACCTTCAGTCCATCTCACCTAAATTTTAAAATCATCTTAGAACAGATTTGAGACCTTGAACACTAATTAATGAATACCAGATGACTGGTGGGATGATATCAAGAATATCATCCATTAAGAATACAAAAGGTCATTACAAAGACAGGAGGATAAAAAGATTGATATGACTGTCAGAAGAGACTCTTAATATGGCGTTAGAACTCCAAGATGTTATCATTCCTTAATTGAGGTATC
>NW_006404811.1:0-2652 GCF_000299155.1 Elephantulus edwardii
GGCCACTCTTGGGTCGGGCTGGGTCAGTTCCATGGTGCTTCGGTTGTAAGGAAAGCTGAGAGGCTTGAGTGCCTTGAACAAGATTTCTCTTTTTCTGCATCTGAACTTCCTGTTGCAGAGTTCTTTGCTGATGAACATTATGGGGCTGAGAGTGGACAGAGCCCTCTGCATGAGGGACATGATGTTGCAGCTGATACAAGTGATGTCTCTCTCTTAACTGTCCCACTTGCTGCTGCTGCTTTAAGTAGAGATGGTTACTATGGAGGTGAGATACCCCTTGAGCTGGAACATGTTGCTGTAGGGCCTGGAGATGTTGGCTGGCCTGGGTTTGCTGCTGCTCGGCCACAGAAGGCTGGGAACCACACTGAACTTCAGTCTGCCTTAATGCAGGGCTCACAAAGTTGTTAGCAGGAGGAAATAATCTCGTAAGGCCATCTCCATGTGTGGGATTGCTTACAGGCACAATGGAATTGGAAGAGCTGGGAGGGATCTGACTGACCATTATTTGAGTCTGATCAGAAATATTGTCTGGAGTTCGGCTCATCATGGACATATTTTCAAGTCTGAGTGGAGCTGGCTGACACTGCTTCTGACGTTTCGCAGAGGAAAGCAAAAGGTCGTCCTGGACAGCACGCTTAGCAGACTCTTTCCGGCTTTCGTGACTTGGCTTTAAGAGTGGTTCCTGAATCTGTGGATTTGGGATGTTACTGGTCATAGGATTTAGCTGTTCTTGGGCATAGTCGGTCATCAGGGATGGCCCAGGAGGCTGATTGCCGTAAGAGTCAGATAAGACACTCTGATTAACTGTTGAAGGAACAGTGGTTTGCTCTGAAGACTGGGATAAGCCCGCACAACTGACCAGTGGATGGGTGATGCCACTCTGATGGATAAGATTATTCACACTTAAACTGGTGATACTTGGTGGCTGAGAAGGTGAAACCTGTAATGAGGCATTTGATGTTTGAATTCCTATGGAGCAACTTGGTTTTTCAAGGGGCTGATCCACAGTTGTGTCAATTGAATCCTGAGAATTAAACTCATTTGGTACTGCTTCTGCCTGTCCTGTGCCATTCTCTTTAGGTATCTGCGTTTTGAACTGATCACCCTCTAAAGAAGATGTTTCAGAAGGCTTTGAAGGAACTTCCCTTCCATCAGCCTGGATGCCAACTCTTCCTTTCTCAAGGTTCTCCTGGTCAAAAATAGCTCTTGCTGCCAGAGCTACTATATCAGTTTGCTCTCCGAAGGTACAGCTGTCACATGTATTAGTTGATGCACTGCTTGTCACGTCCTCTCTGGTTGTTTCAGGAAGCATGGATGCCACTGAGAAACTGCGACTACTCCCAGAGCTGGTTGACATGGGGGAGTCGGCCTGGCGACTAGTGAGCAAAGAGCCATTAATCACCTCCTGATCAGGGATGCAGGAATGATGCTGTGGTGGATCTTGACCATCACTATTCAACAGTAATAGTTCCTGTTTGGGATTCAAGTCCACACTTGGGTCTACTATTTTAGCATTTTCAGGTGAAAAGTCAGGATGGTCCACATGGACTGAAAGAGATGTTTTCTGAGGATCTTTTTCTTTAGCAAGATTAGACAGCAAGGAAGTTAAGCCTTGCCCTTTTAAGAGACCAGTGGTTTGCATTGTATCAGATGACTCTGGCTCAGTCCTACAAGGTTCAGCAATGATTTCAACCTCAGAAACACAGTCAGTGCTTGTAGTGTTTGTGGCAGATGGGAGACCAGAAACCTGAGAAACTAAAATGTGGGGATCGTTTGGAGATGGAATCAACACGTTGGTTGAAGTGCAGGACTTGACCGCATCTAATGATGCCACACTAGCTGGTGGCTTATCCTGAGGTGTCTCTTGTTGCAAAACAGGGGTGGATTCTTTGGATTTTGCTGGGACCTTTGCAAAATGTTCACTTGCTATGGGCTCTTGTGAGGGAGAGGGAGATTCTTCGGTTGACTTACATTTGGATACAGACTCAGAATTCTGAACTTCCAAAGAATGCAAACCTGACACGTTTACACTGTCTGCTTGGGACACAGCAACAGATGGTAAGACAACAGGGAGGTTATCCAGCAGTGTGTCATTACAGGATGGCTCGGTGGCCCCTTCCGTGATAGGGCAGTCCAGTTTCCCCACATCTCTGCCTGCACTCAGAGGGCAGGATGACTTGTTAGCTGTTAAATGTTTCTTGACACCTGGCTTCTTATTCAACCTTTTGGACTTCACATTAGGTGGCAAACAAGCTACAGTGTTCGCTGAGGGAGTAGTCACTAGATTATATGTATTAGGTAGTGTGGCTAAATGATCTGTTGTCGTGGGAGGTGCTACAGTAGTTGTTAAGGAAACACAGTTAGCTGAGGTGCTTTGACTACTTGCAACAGTTTGAGGATTGGCAGGCTGGCTAATAGACAACTGCACACAGCTTTGCCCAGCCATTTGTGATATGCTTTGATTGAGGCTGGCCAAAGCACCAAATGTATTCAGGGCAACGTTGGTATTTGGATCTTCGCTGGTGGTGGGTTGAATAATTTGCATAGGGGTTTGATTTGTAGTTCCTGATGACGACATCACAGGCTGCAAAGCAAAGAGCTGTCCATTTAATGAAATGGTTTGAGGCTGCTGTTGGTTTGACATGGTAACAG
>NW_006404812.1:0-495 GCF_000299155.1 Elephantulus edwardii
TTCTTTTTGAGACAATGATTCTGTATTCTCCTTCCATTGTTTTTTAATGCTTCCTGAATCATTCAATATTTTGCCCATAGCATCCGTAAGCATTGTAACTCCGGCTTGAATTTATTCCTTAGTTCCTTTAGTTTAAGAAATGTGCTCACTTCAGCAGCACATATACTAAAATTGGAACGATACAGAGAAGATTATTATGGTCCCTGCACAAGGATCACATGCAAATTCGTGAAGCGTTCCGTATTTTTAAAATGAATAGAAAAACAGAAATGCCAAGCAAGTCTGCTATAGTGTTGTTATTGTTGTTGTTGTCACGTGCCGTCGAGTCATTTGCGACTCATAGCGACCCTATGTACAACAGCCCTAAACCCTGCTCAATCCTGTGCCAATCGGATTGCCTCTAACACACCCATTCCGATTACCCCAGTCACTGAATCAATCCACCTCATAGAGGGTCTTCCCCTCCTGCGCTGTCCCTCTACTCTACCCAGCATG
>NW_006404812.1:2795-3437 GCF_000299155.1 Elephantulus edwardii
CTATAAGATGGTGATCTCCTTCTGATTGAGGATATGTGTGGATTGTTAGGTTGTTTTTTATTTAATGCTCTTGTTTAGAGTCAACAAGACCTCCTGGCGTTCCTTTGTATTTAAAAGTTGGGCCCCAAGGGATTATATCATAATGCCTCATTACCATAGTTTGGAGCAACATTCTTCTAAAATGTTAAGCACTTTTGTCAGTTTGCTGTGCTGAGGTAATCTGGATTTGCTGTGACACTGAACTTTGTGCTATGTTGTTGTTGTTATGTGCCGTCCAGTCGTTTGCGACTCATAGCCATCCTACATACAACAGCCCTAAACCGTGCTCTATCTTGTGCCAATCGCATTGCCTCTGACATACCCATCCCTATTACCCCAGTCACTGGATCAATGCACCTCATGGGGGCCTTCCCCTCCTGCATTGTCCCTCCACCCTCCCAAGAATGATGTCCCTCTCCAAGGACCCGTCCCTCCTTACAACATGTCCAAAGTATGTCAGATGAAGCCCCAGAATCCTTGCCTCCAAAGAGTAGCCTGGTTTAACCCTCTCCAGGATGAATCAGTTTGCTTTCTTGGCAGTCCATGGTAGATTCAATACTCTTCTCCAGCACCACAGCTCAAGGCATCAATTCTCCTTCTATC
>NW_006404813.1:0-485 GCF_000299155.1 Elephantulus edwardii
ACCCTATGTACAACAGCCCTAAACCCTGCTCTATCCTGTGCCAATCTCATTGCCTCTGACACACCCATCCCGATTACCCGAGTCACTCAATCAATCCACCTGATAGAGGGTCTTCAATGATATATTCATAGCAAATATCTTTTTTAAGAAATACAGACAATGACAATATACATGACCTCATCTAATGGACTGCATGCTCAGTATAGTTCAGCCAAAAACCAGGAATATTCTCAATGAGATGAATTGATATAGTGGCTGTATCAATGGCATCAAACATAGCAGGGATTGTGAGGATAAATAATAATTTGATTTCCTATACATACAAATTCCATGAGTAAGAATCAAGATGATGATACCTAGTAAGGATTCACAATTAAAAATATTATTAGAAAGTCCCTTTGTCTTTGCCTACATATTTAATTAGTCCTCCTCATTGGGGAAAAAGTTTTTCTCATTAAATATTTCACTTTTTCCATAATTCAGTC
>NW_006404813.1:1345-2557 GCF_000299155.1 Elephantulus edwardii
CTAGGAATTTTGTTCTTCATGTGCTTGTTGGCCATCTGAATGTCTTCTTTGGTGAAGTGTCTGTTCATATCCTGTGCCCATTTTTCTATTGGATTATTCACCTTTATCTTGTTGTGGTGCTCAAGTATTTTATAAATTCTAGGTATAAGTCTCTTATCTGACATGTCATTATCAAATACTTTTTCCCAGTATTTGTTAAAAACATGATTCCCAGGTCATTCTTTGAGTTTTCTACTTCAATAAATATGAAATAAACTCCATAAAGTTACTTTTTTATCATGAAAGTATATTATTCTTACGACTTGTCCTTGTTGGTGAGTAGGATATATGTAATCTTGGGTTTTGTTCGGAGAATGGTTCAAGAAACTCTGATGATATAGTGGGTATGGAATTGTGTTCTTACCTCAAAGGCATGCAGTGCAAATCCACAAATGGGCACTCGCCTCCTGTGTGATTTATAACCTCTGAAAACCCAATAGACAGTCAGCTATGAATTGATTCTGAGTCCACAGCATTGATTTTTTTTCCTTTTGTAAAAAACTGATTATGGAAAAACAAAACAAAACTGACTGTGATTTATAAGCCAAGATGTCCAAGAAAAACTGGGATCTTTTGGTGTCACCATGGCCATTGTCGCAGGCAGCTTATGAAAGGGGGAAAAGTAGAACTCCAAATTATGTGAAGCAAATCTTTATGTAATTTATGGAGGAAATTAAAAGTTCTTCAGTAATACTTTGAGACTCTAACATATTACTATTGAATAACAGATAAAGAGAGATGATTAATAAGAAAATAGAACAAACATCTTAATGACACTATTAACTAATTAGACCTGACAAACATCTTTAGAACATCTGGCCCAACTACAGCAGGGTATATGTTCTTCTCTGTACATTCCCATCACTTACCATAGCAGACCATATTTTATGTCTCAAAACAAACCTCAATAAACTCAAAAAGGTTATAATGGTATAAATTATTCTTTCTGACTAGAATATAATAAAATGATCATTGCTGCTGTTGTTATAAGATATATATATAACAAAAAGTTATAACAAAAAGTTAAAAAAAGATGACACAAAGTGGACTCTATTTCATAGTGAATTTATAGATAATAGAATGAAATAAGGCCGTTCCGACGCCATCCTCACAATCTCGGTTATGCTTAAATTCATTGTTGAAGTCACCATGTCAATACATCCTGTTGAGTAT
>NW_006404814.1:0-2612 GCF_000299155.1 Elephantulus edwardii
TTTTTTTATCCAATCTGCTACTCTCTTTCTCTTCAGCGGTGCGTTTAAACCATTCACATTCAGTGTGACTATTGAAAGGTTAGGTTTTATTGCTATCATTGTGTTGAGTTCTTTTTGGTGTTGTTGCTAGTTACTTTAGACCCTGGAGCTTTCTGTGGTATATCTGTAAGAAGGACATCTCTGAGTTTCTCCTGCAGTGCTGTAAAACACTTCTGAACTATGCTGTATCCTGAGCCAACATTATTATCTCTGACACACCTCTCCTGATTACCCCATCACTGAGTCAATCCATCTCATCCATGATCTTCCTCTCTTGAGCTGTCCCTCCACCCTTCCAAGCATGATGTCCATCTCCAAGGACTGGTCCCTCTTTGCAAGGTGCCCAGAGTATATCAGACAAAGCTTCAGAATCCTTACTTCCAAAGAGCAGCCTGGTTTCACCTCCTCCAGAACGAAACTGTTTGTTATCATAGCAGTCAATATATATTCAATACTCTTCTCCAGCACAGCACCTCAGATCAAAGGCAATGATTCTCCCTCTATTATTCCTAGTCATAGTTCAGCTTTCTAAAACATAGCAAGTAATTGCAAAAACCATGGCCTGGATCAGGCAAACCTTAGTCTCTCTCTGATATCATTGCTCTGGTGAACTCCCTGCATCAGACTTTGTCAATGCAATTCGTCTTTTGATTTTCTGGCTCCTTCCCTCTTCTTTTAATGCTTCCTGATTAACTTACTATCCTGCCCAAAGCATCCTTAAATATTGTAACTTGAGACTTGAATTTGTTCTTCACTTCCTTCAGCTTAAGAAATGCAAAGCAAGTTGGGCCTTTTGATTTTCCAACTCCAGCTCTTTGCACATTTCATTATAATACTTTGTCTTCCCGCGCTGCTCTTTGAAATCTTCTGTTCAGCTTCTTAACTTCTTGATTTCTTCCCTTTGCTTTGGCTTCTTCACACTCTAGTGCAATATTCAGATTATCGTCTGACATCCATCTTAGTGTTCTCTTCCTCCTCTGTCTTTGTAATGATCTTTTTTATTCTTCGTTGATGTTATTCTCGATATCCTCTCACAGCTCATCTGGTCTTTGCTAATTAGTGTTCAAGGCCTCATTCCTGTTCCTGAGATGATTTTGAAATCCCGGTGGGATAGACTCAAATTTTGGTTCCCATGGATTTGTTTTAATCTTCTTTAGCTTCAGCTTGAATTTACATATGAGTAGTTAATGGTCTGTTCCAAAATCAGCACTTAGCCTAGTTTTCAGAGCTGATATTGAGCTTCTCCAACAATTCTTGCCACAGATGTAATCAGTCTGATTTCTGTGCATACCATCAGGTGAAATCCATGTCTATGCTCCATGTTTATGTTTCTTTCTTTTTTTCTTTTTTCCATTTTTTATTATTATACTAGTTAATTTTTCTTTTTTCTATTTTTTATTAATTTACAAAATTCAAATACATTATTTTTCGGAACAGATTCTTCCAATTTCCCTCACCCTCCTATCCTATGTTTCTTATAAAAAGTATTTGGCAAATGAATAAATCATTGATTGTATAGAATTCTATCATCCTATCTCCAGCCTCATTTCTGTCACCAAGTCTATGTTTTCTGATGACTGATCTTTCTTTCTTGTTCCCAACTTTTGCATTCCATCACCCAGTATTATTAATGTATCTTGATTGCATGTTCAATTGATTTCTGACTGCAAAAGTTGGTAGAAATCTTCTATTTCCTCCTTTTTTGGCTGTAGTTGTTGATGCATATATTTGAATGATATTGGTATTCACTAGACTTCCTTGTATGTTTATGAATATTATCCTGTCACTCACAGCATTATATTTCAAGATGGATCTAGAAATTACGTTTTTATTATAAAAAAATCTATTTTTTTCCTCTCACTTTTTCATCTCTGAAATAGATTCAAAATGTCTCATGTCACTCCCTCTCATTTTGTCAATACTTCATATATAAATATGTGTGCATCCCATTTCTTTCTTAACAATTCCAATTTTCCTAAATTTGTGCTTCTTACATTCTACATTCCAAACACTAGTGTCTAGTTAAACACACAGGCCCCACCCACAGGACTTCTGGGAGTGTGGGTGTACCTGGGTTAGATAAAATAATTAATAATAGTAGTAAATAATATAGCTATGACTAGTAGATAGTCATGTAAGTGAGTGGATGTGGGAAGGTGAATGTGTGTATATAGAGATTGGGCAGAGGATGTTCTACATGTGTCTGAATGTGCTGCAAATAGATCCAATGGTGAATATGGGGAAATATTTACAAACTTCTTAGTCAAAAATCCTGTGAGACTTTCAGACATGTTCCAAATGTAAGAATGGGTGTATGAAGGAATATGTATTGATTAAAAGCAAAATCCTCTTCTTATTTAAGGAAGTTGTATCTAGATCAGCTCTTTCCAACAGATGTACGGCGTAAGTATCATCTGTAGCTTAGAATTTTCTAGTACTAACGTTGGGAAAAAGTAATAAGAACCTTGTGAGGTAAATTTTCAAATTTTTTTAAATTTAGGTTGTTTATTTTTCATTTCAATGAACATCTACAGAGATTTTGGGATTCCATTCATTCATTGTTGCACCCTTCT
>NW_006404815.1:0-2597 GCF_000299155.1 Elephantulus edwardii
CCATTCGTTTGTTGATGGGCACTTGGGTTGTTTCCAACTCCTTGCTATTGTGAACAAAGCCACAGTAAACATGGGTGTGCATATATCTGCTTGGATGTCAGTTGTGGTATCTTTGGGGTATATTTCCAGTAGTGGAATTACTGGGTCAAATTGTATCTCTAATTGCAACTTTTGAGAAAGTGCCATACCGCTTTCTGCAGTGGTTGCACCATTTTACACTTCCACCAACAGTGAATAAGGGTTCCAGTTTCTCCAAAACCTCACCAGTATTTGTTGCTTGCTGTTCTGTTAAATTTTGCTATTCTGACTAATGTGAGATGATATCTCATAGTTGTTTTAATTTGCATCTCTCTTAGAGCTAGGGATTTTGAACATTTCTTCATGTGCTTGTTGGCCATCTGACTGTCTTCTTTGGTGAAGTGTCTATTCATATCCTGTGCCCATGTTTCAGTTGGATTATTTACCTTTATCTTGTTGTGGTGCTCTAGTATTTTATTAATTCTAGATATACGTCCCTTATCTGACATGTAATTCCCAATACTTTTTCCCAGTCTGTGGCTTCCCTTTTTACCCTGTTTGAGAAGTTTTTGGATGTGCATAGGATTTGATTCTTAAAAAGTCCCAGATTTTTCAGGATACTTCGAAGACTGTTTATGTTGTGGATTAGGACTACTAGAGTTCTTCCAAGCTTTTCTTTAATAAAGTTTATAGTCCTTGGTTTTAGTCCTAGGTCCATGATGCACCTTGAGTTGGTTTTTGTATATGCAGTGAGGTGTGGATTTTGCTTGAGTCTTCTCCAGATATTTTTCCAATTTTGCCAACACCATTTGTTAAAAAGACTGTCATTTACCCACTTAACTGATTTCATCTCCTTGTCAAAAATCAGTTGGCCATAGGTAGATGGACAGATTTCCAGGTTTTCAATTCTATTCCATTGATCTGTGTGTCTGTCATTGTACCAGTACCATGCTGTCTTAACCACCACGACAGTTTTGTAGGATTTGAAATCAGGGAGTGAGATGCCTCCTACCTTTTTTCTATTTTTTATGGAGTGCTTTGCTTATTCGGGGCTTCTTTCCATTCCAAATGAAATTGGAGATTGCCTTTTCCATCTCGTTGAAGAATGGGAGTGGTATTTGTATTGGGATTGCGTTGAATATGTAAATTGCCTTTGATAGTATTGCCACTTTCACAATATTGAGTCTTCCTATCCATGAGCAAGGGATATTCTTCCTTTTCTCCAGGTCTCTTTTTGTTTCTTATAGTAATGTTTTATAATTTTCTTTGAATAGATCCTTTGTGCTTCTGGTTAAATTTACTCACAAGTATTTAATCTTGTGATTAGCTATTGTGAAGGGTATTATTTTTCTTAGTTCAGGCTCTGTATTCTCTTTGTCACTGTAGAGAAATCCAACTGATTTTTGTATGTTGATCTTGTATCCTGCTGCTTTGCTGAATTGGTCAAATATGTCCAGTAGTTTTCTTGCTGAGTCTTTAGGGTTTTCTAGGTATACTATCATATCATCTGCATAGAGAGATAATTTTTATTTATGTGTGTACCGTCACATTGGATCTGACTGGTACAGGAGGCGATTGTTCCTCCTTCTTCAGCAGAGCATCTGGTGGATTTGAACCGCGCACCTCTAGGATTGCAGTGCAGTTTCCTGCCACTAGGCCACCAGAGCTCGCCATAGAGAGACAATTTTACTTCCTCTTTGCCAATGTGGATAACTTCCAAAACAATATTGAATAAGAGAGGTGATAGTGGGCATCCTTGCCTAGTTCCTGTTCTTAAAGAGAATGCCTTTAACCTCTCTCTGTTGAGAACATTTTTGGCTCTCGGGTTTGCATAAATACTTTTTACTATGTTAAAGAAATTTCCCTCTAATCCTATTTTGTTGAGTGTTTTAATCAGGAAAGGGTGTTGGATTTTGTCAAAGCCATTTTCTGCATCAACTGATAGGATCATGTGGTTCTTTTTCTTTGTTAATGTGATGAATTATGTTGATTGTTTTCCTTATGTTGAACTATCCTTGCATACCTGTTCTAAATCCCACTTGATCATGGTGAATTATTTCTTTGATGTATTGTTGAATTCTATTGGCCAGTATTTTATTCAGGATTTTTGCATCTATGTTCATAAGAAATATTGGCCTATAATTTTCTATATTGGTTGTGAAACTATCAACAAAACTAGGAGTTGGTTCTTTGAAAATGTCAATAAAATCAATAAACCATTAGCAAAACTCACAAAAGAATAGAGAAGACACAAATAATGCTAATAAGAGATGAATCAGGCAACATCACAACAGAACCAACTAAAATTTAAAAAACTAGCATTAGAGTATTATGAAAAACTATACTCAAACAAATATGAAAACCTAGAGGCAATGGACAAATACTTAGAAATGCACAACCTACCTAAACTAATACAAACTGAAATTGAACGTCTGAACAGACCCATTACAAAAGAAGAAATTGAAAAGGTAATACAACAACTTCCAACCAAAAAAAGTACTGGACCAGATGGTTTTACAAGTGAATTTTATCAAACATTCAGAGAAGAACTGTCACCAATTCTACATAAACTATTTCAG
>NW_006404816.1:0-617 GCF_000299155.1 Elephantulus edwardii
TCCATTTTTGAAGGGCTGTTATTGTTATAGACCATTAAATCAGAACCAATCTTTAGCTGACCCTCCAGTAGGTTTTCAGAGGCAATAATTAGCACAGGAGAAGATTGCCGATCTTCCCCTATAGAATAGCTGTTAGATTTAAACTAAGCAGGAGCCAGAAGCGGCGCCAGCTCAAGCCAAGACCAGGCAACACAGTGGACTCCCACAATAGCTTCTGACACGCCTCCAGGTAACAAGCTCCAAGGCGGAGCCTAAACCAGTTGGGCCCTCGGGCATGCGGCCCTTGGGCCAAGAAGAAAAACCCAATCTATACAGGACTTCTACAGGACACATCACCATCCCTTCGGAGACAGTACAAGTAAACGTAAGAGACACTGTACACAGGAAGAAGAAAAAAATCTCTCTGACAAGCTGTCAAGTCATGGGTCGGACAATGGGAGAATAATTAATTCTGAAGGCATTTGGTAGAAGTGAAGTGGTATCCTGCTGGAGGGTGGCGCTTGGAAATAAGTGGGTCAAGGCACTGGGCTGAGGGCAGGGACTACACTGTAACTAATGGTCAACTCCAAAATGAGGGATTTATCTTTCACTACTCCACAAATTGCTGTCTGTCAGAT
>NW_006404816.1:1847-2352 GCF_000299155.1 Elephantulus edwardii
CAGAAGATTCCAAAAGGCAGCATGGAATGACAAAGCAAAATACTACAATGAAATGTGTGAGGAGCTAGAGTTGGAAAATCAAAAGAGCTGAACTCATTCAGCATTTCTTAAGCTTAAGGAACTTAAGAGCAAATTCAAACCTCGAGTTGTTACAATCAAGGATGCTGTAGGCAGAATGTTAAATGATCTAGGAGGTATAAAAAGAAGATGGAGGGAATATACTGAGTCATTGTACCGAAAGGAATTGGAAGATACAGAAGAATTTAATAAAATAGCATTTGAGCCAGAGCCTATGGTAATGAAGGCAGAAGTTCAAGCTGCTTTGAAGGAAATAGCAAAGAATAAGGCCCCAGGAATAGATGGTATACCAGTTGACATATTTCAGCTAACAGATGCTGCCCTAGATGTGCTCACCAAGTTGTGCCAAGAAATCTGAAAAACAACCACTTGGCCAACTGACTGGAAGAGGTCAATATTTGTTCCCATCCCAAAGAAGGACGACCCA
>NW_006404817.1:0-2649 GCF_000299155.1 Elephantulus edwardii
GACCAGGTATTTCCCACGATAATCAGTTAACTTGAGCTCCTTAAATTCTCCATTTATCACAGCTGTGCCTTCCCAGTAAGGTGCTGGCTTGGAAACTAAGAAAGAAAAAGATTTACATGATGCTTTATAACACTGAGAAAGTTGATGGGATGTCAGAAGGATATCTCTGGGAAATCGCAAAGTATCAGGGCTTCTTAACCTTTGGATCAATTCTGGCAAAGTCTATGAACCCATTTTCAGACTAATGTTACTGAATACATAAAATACATAGAAAGGAAGCAAAAAGTCTCTGAAAATCAGCTGGAGGGTCAGTTATGAGTTTATTCGACTTGATGAGGTCACCATGAGCCAGAATTGATGGCAGTGTGTTGGGTTTTGATCTTTACTACAGTACATCACCAGGCCTGTCTCACTTAGAGCAGCTGCTGGCTTCAAACAACATACCTTCTGGTTATCAGTTGCACTCTTAATCAATGAGCTATCAAGGATCCTCAGCAGAAGGGTACTAAACTTAATATACATTACTTAAAATACTATTGTTAAGTTGTAATAATCTATTAACATGACACCCCTTAATTCTTATTACATTGTTGGGAAAACCAAATCTGAAAAATAAATTCCCACCTGGAAATTTTTAGTTCTTCATTTAAGAATTGTTATGCTTGTTCAAAGAAAAAACTGATGCATTTGTACAGCAAAAAGAATGCAGTTACTTTGGTAAGATCTATAAATGGACCTCCCAAAGCATTTTTTCACACAATTAAAAATCTGTCCTAGATACAATTAATATTCTAGTAAAATCTATAAGAATAAAGAATATTTAAACTGCCCCATCATAACTGCCATCAGTTTAACTATTGCCAACATTTTGATGTCTTTTCTTCCAGTCTTTTTAAAATACATCAATGTGGATCATGTACTCCCTCTTCTTATAGGAAGTGATAGATTAACAATGAATGCTTGTCCAAATTAAAAGAAAAATTCAAATATCTTAATGTATTGAATTAATGTAATGAATAAAAGTTCTTGTATCTTTGGAAAAAACCCTTTGTGATTTGAGTGAAAGTTTACAGAGCAAATTGGTTTTCCATTCAACAATAAATACACATTTTGTTTTGGGATGTTAATTGTATTCCCTGCAATGTTAGTGCACTTTCCCTAAAATTATTGTAAGTATCTTTAGTTCTAGATAATCCTACATGTTACAAAGAAATATAGCGAGCATCTAAAATTTCAAAAGGTTTTTTGGTAAAGGGAAATATTTTTTTCCTTGCATGAGTAGAATTGGAATGAATTTATATTCTATGAGAAATATATGTAATGTCAGTAAACATTTAACTGGCTGAACATTCAAAAATATCTTCCCAGCCACGTAAAATCGAAATGCATACAAGTTTGCCTTTCCATAAACTAAAATTCAAAAGTAGTTAACTTTCCGTAGGAAAGAACTACATACATATGTTTAAGTGGGCAAAAAAATGTTTTTCATTTATCACTCCCACTCCATCCTAAATCATAACATCCCAATTAACACCAAGGCTTCGTGATCGTGAAGCATTACTTTTTTTTTTACTTAATACTGGCACAGAACATGCTGTGACAGAACCACAAAAGTCAAATAAACACCTACAGAATTTCAAATGATCGTAGGAAAAGTAGGTTACTGAAAAGCAAACAGCAGTCTTTTCCCCTACAGTCACTGCCCACTGCCTTTCGGCTAATGTAATAGTCAGACTCAGCACACCACAACTTTCTAAGTATTTTGGTCTGACGTGTCATTCCCTGAAAGTTCACCGTGTAACGCTGGGCAAAAATGCAAATAATCAAAGGCCAAATTAACAAGGTAAAAGTGTGCCAAGAGGTTTACTATCAACCTAAATATCCAATCTCTTTTCCCATTTTCCTACAGAATACTACACCCTGTAATACGTTTGTTCATTTCCGAGAAACACAAAGGACTCAATACGTATAAGACGCTTTGGGAAGATGGCTTTTAATAGTTTCCCTCTTAAGATGCTACGAAAACTAAAAATGAGAGATTTGCCCTTCTGAACATGTTGTCTAGCTCCTGTTCTGTTTAACGAAACTTCTGCGAATCATTAATTCAAACTTCCAGAGTATTATTGGGAAAGAATAAAGCAAGCAAATAAATCTCGAATAGTACAGACAATATGTGTGGCAGGAACTTGCAATGTCTGAGGAACTGTTCCAGTTTGCACAACATCCTGATATCTGCAAGCCTGGGACTAGAAGGACCACCCTCTTTCATCTTAGACTTTTGGGTTAACCACAATCTCTTCCAAAATCTGATCAGTGGAAATTACTCTTTTCTTAGCAAGTGGACTCCTCGTTCTATCCCTCCACGCCGTGGGAGAGACCCAGACCTGTGTGTGGGCCCAGCGGCAACCCAGGGGGTGCTGCTCAAACTCGGAGCCCCGGGAATTATCACAACCAGAGTCCATGTGGTCTCTGGGCCGCCCCGCTCGCCTCCGCCCGCCATCCCTTAGGGGAAGCACCACCTACTCTTGGCTTTGCTGAGGTGCAGGGAGTGGTCTGCGACCGATACTCGAGAGGGCTCCCCAGGGTACACTTGTCCGCCAGCAAAGAAGTGGCACTTTTCTAGTTGGGTCCGGGGCTTCTCCTCAGACT
>NW_006404818.1:0-2653 GCF_000299155.1 Elephantulus edwardii
CTTCAACCTACTGCAGGAGTATCCCGATGACCGCACTGCCCGCACACTCACCCTAATCGCCAAGGTTACCCAGAACCTGGCCAACTTTGCCAAGTAAGTATCATGTTCCCTGCAGGCAGTTGCTGTTGGAATCACAGGCCATACCACCTTGGTGATGGCCCAGAGGTGGCTGGGGCAGCAGAGTCAGCTTTTTTCTGTCATCTTCTCTCCTTTCTTTCCTCCTGCTTCCCAAAATCCCATCTTCCACAATTACCTCAGTGCTTTAGAAAGTATCAAAACAGGAAGGCACCATCTCCCATTATCTCTCTAGACAAAGACACGTGCTATTTTGATTATTTCCTTAATTTGCAAAAGTGGAATAATTTTTCTTCTGCTTTTTTAAACTAATGGGTTTGGGGGTTTTTTTCTCTGTAAGGATTCTCCTGTCCTTCAACATTGATGAATCTCATTTTTAAAAATGAATGATAACTATGCCTTCAAAGGACACTGACTCAGGTTTTCTGGTTGTCTTTGTTTGTGGATGCTTCCTTAAGCGAGTGGGTGGCAGGAGAATGGCTGGAGCACTCAGAGAGCCCCACACTGGGGCCCCGTTCTGAGATGGGCTCTGATAGCACTGGATGAGTCAGAACTGGTCCCAGCGCTCTCTGAGATCAGCCCTTCAGAAGGGGAGATAGATGCAGAATAAGGAGCGGCACAGCTGATGTCTGTACATCTCTGTTTTCCACAAAAATAAATAACCTGAAATTGAACTGAGAAGGTCTTCTTCTCATGCTGGGCCCATCCCTCAGTGACCACTCAGGACACTCCAGTGTCCACCTTGCAGATGTCCCCTGCACGTAACAGAACTCATGCTGCACAAATGCAGGCCTTTCCCCGTCTTTCTCTTGTTTGTTTAAAAGTGAGAACTGTGTCCATTGCAGTCTATGTTTCTCAGTTGATTGGCTGGGGACAGTCTTCCATGTCCATTCCACAGAGAGGAGCCAGGGAGATGTGCCGGAGTAAGTAGCCCCTTAGCTGTTTCACAGGCCAGAGCATTGGTTGGGCTACAAGGCAGGGATAGCAGGAGTGGAGGCAGGTGAGGTAGGGCACTGTGTGTGACAAGACGGTGAGCATTCTAAGATCCTGGACAGATCATCCTGATAGCAGTGGGGAGAGTTAAGGAGCACAACTGGGAGACCGGGGAGGAAAACATGCCATAATTCAGGCAAAAATTACAAAAGTCTGGGGATGGGCAGTGGGCTACAGGGTTCTGGTTGATTGGGGCCTTGCTGATTGGAGGGAGAAGTTGACTCTTGGGGTTCTAACTCGGTGTCTGGTAGTGGTATATCCATTTGGGATAGAGAGCTCAGGATGAAGACATGAGTCATGATGACAACTTTGGATATGTCCAAGCCTACTGGGTGGAACTCCAGGGAGGTGTTGTGGGTGTACACAACTGCTGTATATAGCAGAAAAATCTAGGGTGAGTGTAGAGCAGAGAACCATCTGCTCTTGAGGCTCTTAAAACTTACAGAAAAAGAGGCAGGAGACTGTGACTGACAGTGCATTTCAGGGGCTCAAGGTGGGTTAGAACAATCCTGATCCTCTGAGAAAAGGTACATGAAATTGGCCATGAAGGAGGACCTGGTGACTTGGGCCAGAGCTGTTTGGCCAGGGCTGGAGAGGTATCCTGGAGAAATAGGAGCTTCTGGACAGGGCCTGGGTCTGGTTGGAGCAACCTTAGGCCCTAAATGCTCACCCTCTCTCTCTCTCTCTTAACCAGGTTTGGCAGTAAGGAGGAGTACATGTCATTCATGAACCAGTTCCTGGAGCACGAGTGGACCAATATGCAACGCTTCCTTTTGGAAATATCCAACCCTGAGACTATCTCCAACACAGCTGGCTTTGAGGGTTATATCGACCTGGGCCGTGAGCTCTCCAGCCTACACTCACTGCTCTGGGAAGCTGTCAGCCAGCTAGAGCAGGTGCCTGTTGAGGGGGTACAAGGATGGGGAGAGGGTGGGGTCAGGCCACAGAACTCAGGTGTCCTGCATTCAGAGTCACCCGAGAGGGCTTAGAGGTCTCCTTGGTATGATGTGGAGCAAGAGACCTGCTGAATGTCTAGTGTGGGCTTTGTAGACACACAGGGCTCTGCACTCCCATTTGCTTTGTAGGTGAATGACACACTTCCAGCAATGCCGGAGTGGTTGACCCACTAGCTCCTGCAGGTCAACCCTCCCCAGGTTCAAGGGCTTTGGACCTTGTGCTTAGTGGGCAGAATAACCCTACATGAAAAACTGCTCCTTTCCTGAGAGCATTCGAGAAATGTCATCAGACTCATTCTTGTGATTGCTTCACCTAAAATGTTGTTATTCTGGATTTTGAGGTCACTGATAAGGAAAAGATAGATGCCTGTGCATGTCAGGCAGGAAATTACAAACCTTTCCAGAATTGTCCTTGACCAACCATCGTCGACAAGGTTATTCCTGAGACACTTCTGGAATTCCTGCAGCCACCAGGAATGGGCCATCCTTGGCCTGGGGTCTCACTGTTTGGGGTAGCAAGAACTGGGCCTGTCAGGAGTCACCACCAGCATGTCTGAGGTTTTCCAGAGCTCAGACGGACTGTTTTCCACAAAAATAAATAACCTGAAATTGAACTGAGAAGGTCTTCT
>NW_006404819.1:0-658 GCF_000299155.1 Elephantulus edwardii
TTAAATTCAAACTTGGATTAGAATGAGCGCAAATACACGAAGAGCCTTCAGATGTTTTGAAAGACTGCACCCACAGCCCTGGCAGACATGGTGGGGCCTGGGGGTGCACACACCGGCCGGGACAGCACGCTGCATGCTGCTCCTCACACACACACGCAGTGCGCCACACACACACACGCAGTGCGCCACACACACACAGTGCGCCACACACACACACGCAGTGCGCCACACACACACAGTGCGCCACACACACGCAGTGCGCCACACGACACAACGCGTCACACGACACACACAGTGCGTCACATGCCACAATGCGTCACACGACACACAGTGCGTCACACACACACACAGTGCGTCACACACACACACAGTGCGTCACATGCCACAATGCGTCACACGACACACAGTGCGTCACACAACACAATGCGTCACACGACACACAGTGCGTCACACAACACACAGTGCATCACATGACATAATGCATCACACGACACACACAGTGCATCAAATGCCACAATGCGTCACACGACACAATGTGTCACACGACACACAGTGCATCACATGACATAATGCGTCACACGACACACGCAGTGCATCACACGACACACACAGTGTGTCACACACACTGCATCACACGACATAATGCGTCACACGACAC
>NW_006404819.1:1238-1815 GCF_000299155.1 Elephantulus edwardii
TACCCCGACGTGTCACGATAGACACGTGTCCCCACACCTCCAGCTGTGGGAACTCTCTCTAACGGACACGTGTTTCCATGCCTCCAGCCGCGGAGCTCTAACGGACACACACTCACCCTCCTCACGCAGCACGGAGGCTGGCATTACCCCGACGTGTCATGATAGACACGTGTCCCCACGCCTCGAGCTGCGGGAACTCTCTCCAGTGGACACATGTGTCCACGCGTCCAGCCGGGGCGCTCTAACGGACACGCCCACCCTTCTCACGCACACGGAGGCTGGCATTACCCCGACGTGTCACAACAGACACGTGTCCCCACGCCTCGAGCTGCGGGAACTCGAATGGACACGTGTCCCCATACCTTGAGCTGCGGGAACTCTCTCTAGTGGACACGTGTGTCCACGCGTCCAGCCGCGGAGCTCTAACGGACACACCCACCCTCCTCACGCACACGGAGGCTGGCATTACCCCGACGTGTCATGATCCTGCTCCGCCTGCACCATGTTCCTCAGACTGGCGTCGGCCAACGCCTGGGTGAAGTGGGTGTAGGGCGCCATGAAGCAGTAGTGGTACAGG
>NW_006404820.1:0-2646 GCF_000299155.1 Elephantulus edwardii
TGTCCCAATCACCAGTGTCTGCTTACAACTGTTTCTCTTCCTTTGTGTTTCCATGCTTGAAAGCTTAAGAAGGATTGGCCATCCATTTCTGAAATAGCAGGCCTCTGAAAACCCTATGTACAACATTTAGATAACAGAGATGGCAAAGGAGGTTGAGTTTTCAAGCATGGAAATACAAAGGAAGAGGTTTTTTGAAAGGATAAATAAAATTCACAAACCATTGGCATAGTTAACAGAAGAAGATGAAAATGAAGAAGAAGAAGAACATGGCGACGACGATATATATGACTTGCTCAAAGAATGATAGAGGTGGCAACACAACATAACTGGAGGAAACTAAATCTATAATACTGGAATATTATGAAAAACTATACTCTGATAAATTTGAAAAGCTAGAGGAAATGGACAAATTTCTTGAAACTCATGTCCTACCCAGACTGACATGGACAGATGTAGAAGACTTAAACAGACCCATAAAAAAAGAAGAAATGGAATAGATCATAAAAAGACTCCCCATTAAAAAAAGAACTCATGAAATATTATACAAAATGGGTGACCATGGAGGACATTAGTCTTAGTGAAATATCTCAGTCACAAAAAGACAAATACTGCATAATGTCATTGTTATAGAACAGGACTGATATGGGGGTTGGGGGAAACTAAGAAAAGAAGGGATAAATAATGTAAATGGCATTGAAACAGATGAGGGAGAGAATTGTATAAAAGGAATATATGATGACATACCATTGGCATGACAATAGTCCAGAATAAGAATTCCACAGTAAAATGTTCTAGGAGGTGGAGACTGTATAACAATGAAAGAACTTTTTTCTCCAAAGAAAAAAGCAAACTGGGGAGAGGAGAACAGGGAGGGAAATGTGCAACAACGAATGAATGGAAATCCAAGTTCTTTATAAACTATCATTAAAATCTTAAAAATAGAAGTCCTGTACTAGATGACTTCTCAGTTGAATTCTACCAAACATTCAGAGATCTAACACCAATTCTACTTGTTTCAAAAAATATATAAAAAGAAGGAACACTCCTAGAGTCATTCTATGAAACAAACATAAGCTTAATACCAAAACCAGGCAAAGATATTTTCAAAAGAGAAAACTAGACAAGTACCTCTTGCTCATAAACATAGATGCAAAAATGATTAATAAAATCCTGGCCAATGGAATCCAACAACACATCACAAAATAATTCCTCATGACCAAGTGGGTTCATTAGAGATATGCAAGGATGGTACAACACAAGAAAAATGATCAGTGTAATTCACCACATTGACAACGCAAATAACAAGAATCACATGAGTCTAGCAATTGATGCAGAAAAGGCATTTGACAAGATCTAACAGTCCTCCCTGATTAAGACACTCAGGAAAAAAGGAATAGAAAAAGATTTCCTCAATATAATGAAAAGTATATACACAAAACCAAGAGCCAATATAATTCTCAACAGAGTTCCCCCTGAGAACAAGGACTAGACAAGGATGCCAACTGTCATCACTCCTGTTCAATGTTGTGTAGGAAGTACTTGCTCAAACAATATGATAACAGAAGGAAATAAAAGGCATCCAGAACAGCAAAGATATGATTAAACTGTCACTATACGCAAAATTAGGAAGGCTTTACACCAGGGATGTGTCCTATCTCCATTCTTTTTCAACCTATATGCAGAACAGATTATTTTGGAGGCTGGGCTCTAAGAGAAGTGTGGCATCAGGATTGGAATTGGTGGAAGATCCATCAACAATCTGCGTTATGGAGATGACACAACCCTCCTTGCTGAAACTGAGGAGGATGTGTACCGCTTGCTGCCAAAGATCAAGCATTTCAGCCTTCAACATGGATTAAGGCTCAATATCAAGAAGACAAAGATTCTCACCACTGGGCCAATTGGTAGCATCAGGATGGATGGTGAAGAGATTGAGATGGTTCACAACTTTAGTTTGCTTGGCTCCGCAGTCAACATTCTTGGCACCAGAAGCCAGAAAATTAAAAGGCATATTGGGATGGGAAAGTCTGCTGTTAGGGACCTCTCCAAAGTACTGAAGAGCAATGGTGTTTCTCTGGAGACTAATGTGCTTCTGATACAGGCCATGGACTTTGCAATTACTTGTTATGCCTCAGAGAGTTGGACAATGACAAGGAAGGATAGAAGGAGAATTGATGCCTTTGAGATGTGGTTCTGGAGAAGAGTATTGAGGGGACCATGGACTGCTAAGAAAATCCTGGAGACGGTTAAACGGGGCTGCTCCTTGGAGACAAGGATTCTGAGGCTTTGTCTGACATACTTTGGACATGTTGCAAGGAGAGACCTTTCCTTGGAGAGGGACATCATCCTTGGGAGGGTGGAGGAACAGCGCAGGAGAGGAAGAACCTCTATGAGGTGGATTGATTCAGTGACTAAGGTAATTGGGGTGCGTGTGTTGGAGACAGTGAGATTGGCACAGGACAGAGCATGTTTTACGGCTGTTGTACATAGAGTCGCCATGGCAAGCGACTCGATGGCACATAACAACAATTACATAAAAAAATGATATGATAGTGTACACATAAAACCCTAAGGACTCAGCAAAAAACTATTCGAGCAGTGGAACAATTGAGTAGGGTGACAGTATATAAGAAGTGAGTGGAATTC
>NW_006404821.1:0-514 GCF_000299155.1 Elephantulus edwardii
AAAAAAGCAAGGATGGTGAGACTTCATCTCACATATTTTGGGCATACTATCAGGAGAGGCCAGAAAACCAGAGAAAAAGAGGAAGACCTTCAAGGAGATGTGTTGGCACAGTGACTATAGTTATGGGCAAAAGCACAGAAGATATTTTGAGCGTGGAACAGAATCAGGTACAATAATTATCTTCTTAAATGTCAACACTATCACAATATCTACCCTATCTTCTGGTTTTCATCCATCCAGTTTCCCTGGCACCCCTTGCCTTTCTATTCATCGGCTTTAAGAGCTAATGTTAATTAAAGAAGTTGAAGATGCACTTAGGACATTGGCAACCCCCACCCAAAAAAATAAACCAAAAAAGCCAACCCAGGAATGAACAGAATACCAATTGACTTGTTTCAACTAACAGATACAACCTTGGATATACTCACCAGTCTATGCCAGAACATTTGGAAGACAGCTGTCTGGCCAACTGACTGGAAGAGAGCCATGTTTCATCTTATTCCCAAGGAGGGTG
>NW_006404821.1:1754-2714 GCF_000299155.1 Elephantulus edwardii
TTCTTGAGATGGTGAGTACTGCTGCTATGAACACTGGTGTATAAATCTCTGTTTGTGTTTCAGTTTTAAACTCCTTGGGGTATATTCCTAGTAGTGGAATAGTTAGGTCATACAGAATTTCTATGTTCAGTTTTTTGGGGAAATGCCAAACTGTCTTCCAGAGTGGTTGTACTATTTTATAATCCTACCAACAGTATGGACACTTAGCCAATTTCAGCCAATGAAATTTTGCTAGGATTGTTGAAAGGGATGCACATTCTCCCTTTTGTGACAGAAACTGTCTTTGCTACCTTGCCATCTATGGAAACTCAAAGTCATTGCCGATGAGTTGGAACCAACTCAGGGCATACCTTCCAATGGGTTTTTGAGAGGATGTAAATTGCAAGAAGGAGATTGTCCAACTGTCTGCCAAGGAGCTGCTGGTGGGTTCAAACCATGTGTCTTTGGGTTAGCAGAGCAATTCTCTTCCCCACGACTCATGGATTTTAGTATAAAGATAACAGAGAGGGTGAGCACAACTTAGAGTCAGGGATAGATTATCATTTGAGCTGGTGAACTAAACTGTGCTGTATCCATCTTAGGCTATGGGTTAAATGAGCCAATACAGTCTGTTTTTAAAAGTGAGTATGTTTTTTCCAGAGAGCTCTGGTGGCTTAGTGGTAAGGAGTTGTACTGCCAACCCAAAGGTATGCATTTTTAATCCACTAGCTGCTCTGTGGGAGAAAAACAGGCGGTCTCATTCCGTGCAATTAACTCCCTCTGAAAACCTGTTGGAGGGTCAGCTATGAGTCAGTTCTGACTCGATGATACTCAATAACAACAACAAAATAGCATATGTTATTTCCAATTCGAAACCAAACCAAACAGTTGCCTAAATCCAATGCCTATAGAGCAAAGATCTGCTCAGAAGGATTCTAAAGGTAGGAGTAGACTGCCACGTTTTACTCCCGAAGAGCCACT
>NW_006404822.1:0-2644 GCF_000299155.1 Elephantulus edwardii
GAGCAAGGATGGGGCCAGCGGGGGCTCTCCACTCCGGAAAGAGGTCAAGATGGAAGCCCGGAAGCTGGAGGCCGAGAGCCTCAACATTTCCAAACTCATGGCAAAGGCTGAAGACCTGCGCCGAGCCCTGGAGGAGGAGAAGGCCTACCTGAGCAGCAGGGCTCGGCCCCGGCCCGGAGGACCAGTCCCAGGGCCGCAGGTGCAGGGCCAGCTGGCTGGCATGTACCAGGGCGCAGACACCTTCATGCAGCAGCTACTCAACAGGTGAGGGCTTGGAAACCACCTATCAGACAGGTACACAGTGGGCTGTGGGCACTCTGCCTACTGGGCACACTGCATCTCGAGCTGGGGTCCCCTGTCAAGGGAATTCAGGCTTTCTAGAGGTGATAGGGATCTCTGGTGAACTAGTGGGTGGAGAGTTCAAATCTACCAGCTGCTCCATGGGAGAAGATGGGCAGTTTCCACTTGTGTAATTAACAGCCTCTGAAAACCCACTTGGAGAGTCAGCTGTGAGTCATTTCTGACTTGATGGCAATGAATTTGAGGTAGGGGCTTTTTTTTTTTTTTTGATAAGTCAAAGAAGTAGGAGGCAAGTGCAATGCCACTGAAGCATCTGGAAATTAGAGATTAGTTTGGGGGCTCAAATCAGAAACCTGAGGTTTGTAACATGACCCATACCTCACTGGTTTTGTGGTACCAGGCGTGCTGAGAACCTGACTCCAGTATCAGATGCTGTGGCCAGTCTGTTTAAGTACATGGCATATAATAAGTAAGTGGGTGCTGGATCTTGTCTGGGCCCCTCCCTGGAGAATCTCATTTCATCTTGCTCTTTGGCATCTACCACAAACTGAACAGTGAGAGCTGTGGTTCAGAAAAGGGGCCCACCTCATCTTGGGTTGCTTCATGTAGGCCCAGTGAGCTAACATGTCACAGAGACTGGGTAGGGTGTGGTGCAGACAACAGACACGCTCAGAAGTTGAGCTGGAGCTAGCATCATCCGGACGTGACCCAGTCTGCCCATCTGTCTGTAAACTCGCATTGGATCTCCAGACATGCTCCTGGGTAATTCTGAGGGTGTTCTCTTACCCTTTTCTCTGCTGTTACATGGGGATTTTTCCTAGGGTCTCTGCTTTATCCCAGTGACAGGAGCAGTTTGTAGGGGTAACCACCAGGGATATTGCCCCCTTCCCCAGGGTCTTTCTAGGTCCCACACAGGTAGGGCGTTGGAGGCTGTAATGTGGTGGGCCCTGCCCCTCTGGAGGCCTCCCTCACTTCTGCATTGTTGCCCTCAGGGTGGATGGCAAGGAGCTGCCACCCCAAAGTTGGCGGGAGCCTAAACCAGAGTATGAGGATTTCCAGCCAGTGTCCTCTGATCCTAAGAACCCCTGGCCTGCTTGTGGGCCCCGAAATGGCCTGGTGGGTCCTCTTCAGAGCTGTGGAAAACCTTCTGGGAAGGTAAGTTCTTGGGCTAGGGCCTGGGTAGAGGGACTGGCCTTATGGTCCTCTCAAGGGCTCTTACTTCCTGAGGGCTCCCCTTCCCTGGGGCCTGGTCACACTCATGGACTCCGAAGAGTGGGGGTACTGGGGAGGGCACAGGGCTTCTTGGGTCTAAGGGAGACTGCAAGAACTATCAGACTCATCTCTAGGCATCGATGGCACAGGCCTCACGGACTATGGGTAGGGGGCTGGCTGGGGTGGGGTGGACTCAGGTCTCCTGTCCTCCACAGTCAAGCACGGAGCCAGGAAGACGAGAAGACATCCCCTCAGAGGACAGCCTGGCTGAGCCAGTGCCCACCTCCCACTTCACAGGTCAGCAGGGTCAGGAGCCAAGGATGGGACCTGCCCGCCCGCTCTGCTCCTTTCTGATACTGTAGCAGGTGTCAGGCCCTGAGTGCCATCTTGATGCCACACACTAGATTTATTCTGTGCGCTGGGGCTGCACAGAATAAGTCTCATCCCTCCGGGGGTCTCTGGTCTCCTCCCACAGAAGCTAAAGGCAGAACAGCAGGGACAGCTGGGGCAGGTCCTGCGACCTGGTGTCCCTGGGCGGGGTGAGGAAACTGGGAGATGCTAGCCGAGGAAACAGGCTCCAGCCTCACCCCCTGATGTTCTTTCCCCTCCCCAGCCTGTGGCTCCTTGACGCGAACCCTGGACAGTGGCATTGGGACCTTCCCTCCACCAGACCACGGCAGCATTGGGACCCCCAGCAAGAATCTGCCTAAGACCAAGCCACTACGGCTAGAGCCCCCACCTGGAGCACCCCCAGCTCGGCCCCCGCCCCTTACCAAAGTCCCCCGCCGTGCCCACACGCTAGAACGGGAAGTGCCAGGAGTAGAGGAGCTGCTGGTGAGCGGGCGGCACCCCAGCATGCCCACCTTCCCCGCACTGCTCACCTCGACCCCGGGCCACCGGAGTCATAAGACCTGCCCTGATGGTGAGTGTTGGGGGTGGTTGAGGATATTGTGGGCACTCCCGGGGGTGTACCCCTAGGAATAGCTCACCTACCACATCTGCCTTCCCATTGTTCCTGGGCAGACCCCTGTGAGGATGCAGGCCCTCCCCCTCCTGTACAGCTGGCCAAGAACTGGACCTTCCCCAATGCGAGGGCAGCTGGAAACTCCTGTGACCCCTTCCTCTGCCCACC
>NW_006404823.1:0-2601 GCF_000299155.1 Elephantulus edwardii
TCTGCTGAGTGCTGCATAGTATTCCATTGTATGAATGTACCACAATTTCTCAATCCACTCAATTATGGTCGGACATCTGGGCTGTTTCCATGTTCTTGCCATGGTGACTAATGGTGCTATGAACATTGGAGTACAAATTTCTATTTATGTCTCATTTCTAATTTTCTTGCATACATTCTAAGCCATAGAAGCTGGGTCATATGGAATTTCTATTTTGAGCTTTTTGAGGAAATGCCAAACTGACTTAGAGTAGTTGTACCATTTTACAATCCCACCAGCAGTGTATAAGGGTTCCTATCTCTCCACATCCTCTCCAACTTTTATTACTTGCCATCCTGTTAAACTTTGCCACTGCTACTGGGGTGAGATGGTATCTCGTTGTGGTTTTGATTTGCATCTCTTATTGCCAGTGATTTGAGCATTTCTTCATGTGTCTGTTGACCATCCACTTATCTTCCTCTGTGAAAAGTCTTTCCATGTCTTTTGCCCATTTTGTAAATGGGTCATCAGCCTTTTTCTCATAGAGGCCCTGTAGGATTCTGTAAACTTTTCATATGAGACCCTTTTCTGAGATGGTACTGCCAAATAATTTTCCCCAGTCATTAGGCTTTCTTTTCAGTCTGTTGGAAAATGTTTTTGATGGGCACGGGGATTTAATCTTTAGAAGATCCATTCATCGATTTTATCCTCTCCTGGTCATGTATTTCTGGCTACATTTGTCAGCCTTTTTATACCCTGAGCTAGGCTTTTTAAACTTGATCCTACTTTGTCTTTTTATGATCTTTATGGTTTGGGACTTTACCCCTAGGTCTCTGACCTAGGTCAACCTTGATTTGATATTTGCTTATGGTGAGAGTCTGATTTTTTTACAAATAAATATATGCTCCCAAAATTTTAACATTTGTTAATGTTCTATTTTGTCATAACTAACATAAATTACTACAGTCCACATAGTTTTGCCTCTAGCACTTGGTTAGTGTGGGTTTTGTTTTGTTTTTGCTTTTGTCTAATTAAGTCTCTCAGTATTTTTTTTTTTCTTAACCCTGGACTTTGTGCTTTACTTAAGGAAATGAAATGGTATATGTTTCTTTAATTATTTTTATAGCTTGTACATCTACTTTTGGTTGGGTATTTTGGGGTTTTTTCCCACCACCACTAAGTCACTAACAAAACTAATTCTATCAGATGGGGTTTATTGAGGCAGAAGACTCAGTAGCACCAAACCACATGTTACACTTGTAACAGGCTAAGAGCAAATTTTCTGCTAGTAATTGAACTTAACTCTGATATATTGACAAGAGAGTGCTGCTCACGATTGGTAGGGTTAAACAGGGGTGGCTTTGGGGCCCTGTAGACCTCGGGGCTCCAGTATATCAGAAATGGGCTTGAGTGTATCTGAATTGAGAGGGTGGCACAGGACAGGACAGGGAACAGATCCATGTTCATGGGGTCTGTATGACATCTAACAACAACAAAAAGACCTCAGGGAGCACTCAGGCTGGAGTGTACAGCACATTAACAGTATATTGACAAAACTCAGAAGCAATAGCTTTTTTTTTAATTGGCTTGTAGAATTTACTCTTGAAAAGCTGTCAGGATTTCTTTGATCAACAAAGCAAGAAAGAGGTCAGAATGTCACTGATCAATGAGAGTGGGCTGACTTACAAGGAAACCCAAAACCTATCCAACGGCCACTAAGTCAGTCCATCTGATAGATAAAGACCTATAGGATAGGGAAGAAAAGTCCATGGTGTTTCCAACGCTGTGAAAATTTATAAAAGTAGACTGACATCTTTCTCCCACAAAGTAATTGGTTCTTATTCTGTCACATGTATAAATAGGTGGTTGTTGGTGTTGCTGTTGATTGCTGTCGAGTTGAGCACAACTCACAATGACCCTGAAGCCTTTCTATAAATATTGTCATTTCTCAAAGTTCACAGTTTCCAGAGGCATGTTGTTTAGAAAGTGGATGCCACTCCTGTTTCCAAACCTGTCTTAAACTGGGAGCTCCACCAAACACTGTCCACCATAGATAACCATTATGGCTTTTGACACACCAGTGGTACAAGGTTCAGCATCACAGCCACCCTGGGTTATCTCAGTACAGCAAATTGACAAAAGAGTGTTGTACCACTTAGATGAATGTTTCTCCAAAATGTTATGACAATTGACTTTTAAATACAAAGGCCCTCCATGAGGTCTTTAATAAATAGGTTAAAGGCCCAATATTCAGTTCACTTTGTAACCAGGACTCCTTGATTTATTTCTAGGAATGCTCTCCTGAAGTTTCAGTAAAGACGAATTTTAGGAAATCATCACCTCAACCACCAATGCCATTTTATCAAGCACAAGACTTCATTTCTATTCCTTTCAACAGTGCTGAGAAGTGGGGTTAATTTTATCATAAGGACAAAGACATTATTACAATCATTATAATTACTGTCTTACTATTATACTAATGAACCTTTCTCTGAATCTTCTCTCCTAATCCTGTCAGATTCTCTTAATCAGTAGGTAGGTAAGAGATAGAGAGATAGAGATAGAGAGATAGAGAGAGAGAGAGAGAGAGAGAGAGAGAGAGAGAGAGAGAGAGAGAGAGAC
>NW_006404824.1:0-683 GCF_000299155.1 Elephantulus edwardii
CTTACATTGTTGGTGGGATTGTACAATGGTACAACTGTGGAAGGCAGTCTGGCACTTCCTCAAAAAGCTGAACACAGAAATTCCATATGACCCAGTTATCCCATTGCTTGGAATATACCCCAGGAAAATGAGAACTGAGGCTCAAATATAAACTTGTACACCAATGTCCATAGCAGCGTTATTCACCATTGCAAGAACATGGAAACAGCCCAGATGTCCAACCACAAACAAATGGATTGAGATGTTGTGGTACCTTTATACAAGGGAATACTACGCAGCACTCAGGAGCAATCATTTTGTAAATTGCTACCTAACATGGGAGGGACTGGAGAGCATTATGCTGAGTAAGCTAACTCAGTCCCACAAGGACAAATACTGTATAAAACTTTTTTTGTAGCATAAGCATGAGGATCCAAGGATGGGAGTGTGGAATAGAGGGGTGAGGATGCTGGAGGGTAGGGGTTAATCATAGGGTTGCACAATTTGGTGGGTGGGGTGAAGGAAATGAGAAAAATCTTTTGTGAAAAACAATGTATTCCAAGTTCGTAAATAAATCAGAGCAATATAATATATTTTTTTTAAAAAATCAAGTCTGTTAAGGCCAAAAAAAAAAAAGAATCATAAAAAAAATCCCAATGGGGAAAAAAATGAATTAGCTATGACTATACTAAAATTTCTACTTC
>NW_006404824.1:783-1307 GCF_000299155.1 Elephantulus edwardii
ATACCCCAGGAAAATGAGAACTGAGTCTCAAATAGAAACTTGTACACCAATGTCCATAGCAGCGTTATTCACCATTGCAAGAACATGGAAACAGCCCAGATGTCCAACCACAAACAAATGGATTGAGACATTGTGGTACATTTATACAAGGGAATACTATGCAGCACGCAGGAGCAATCATTTTGTAAATTGCTACCTAACATGGGAGGGACTGGAGAGCATTATGCTGAGTGAACTAACTCAGTCCCACAAGGACAAATACTGTATAAAACTTTTTTTGTAGCATAAGCATGAGGATCCAAGGCTGGGAGTGTGGAATAGAGGGGTGAGGATGCTGGAGGGTAGGGGTTAATCATAGGGTTGCACAATTTGGTGGCTGGGGTGAAGGAAATGAGAAAAATCTTTTGTGAAAAACAATGTATTCCAAGTTCGTAAATAAATCAGAGCAATATAATATTTTTTTTAAATCAAGTCTGTTAAGGCCAAAAAAAAAAAAAAAGAATCATAAAAAAAATCCCAATGGG
>NW_006404824.1:2022-2595 GCF_000299155.1 Elephantulus edwardii
GCTAAGAGAAAAACAGTTTGTCCTGAAGATGGTGAAACCAGGCTGCTGACATGCTTTGGGCATGTTGCAAAGAGGGAGCAGTCCTTGAAGAGGGCATGTAATTAAGAGGGGCTATTAGTTGGATAGCTATCCCTTTCCATTCTTGGAAAGATGGAGGGTCAGTGGAAGGGAGGAAGACCTTCCATGAAATGGATTGACACAATGACGGCAGCAATTGGGTTAAGTCTGTCAGTGACGATGAGGATGGCACAGGAGTGAACAGGTTCAAATCTGTTATGGGTTCTACTTGACTAAACAGTGTAAGACAACCACAACAACATCTAATTTGTTAATTTTTTTCTAAAATATTCAGATTAATTTGAAATAAATTATTACTATAATTATTTTTAAACCGGTATTTTCAGAGAGAAGTCCATTTCATATTCTATAAGCAACAGCAAGCATATTAATGTTGTTCCTTTATTTTGCATGAAAAAATAGCTTATTATTTAGTAAATTTTTTTAGTGCACCTGATAATCATAAACATAACTGTTTTCTTTAATGGTGGTGTGGTTGTTGTATACTTTCAAGCC
>NW_006404825.1:0-2428 GCF_000299155.1 Elephantulus edwardii
GAAATGGTCAAGATCAATAATTACTGTTGTTGCAGTTGTTGTTAGGTGCTGCTGAGATAATGACTCATAGGGACCCTATGTACAGTGGATTTGAACTCTGCCCTTTCCTACACCATCCTCACCATCCATGATCTACCCGAGTCCATTACTACAATGACTGTGTCAATCTACCTTTTTGAGGAACTTCCTCTCATTCTGTGACCCTCTACCTTTCCAAGTATGATGTATTTAAACCCTTTTAAGTCTCAGCAAGCAAGGCTGTGTCATCTGTACATAATGCAGGCTGTTTGATAAGTCTTTGTCAAATCCTAATGCCACATTCTCTATTTCATAAATGATTTGGTCAACATATGACTGAATATGGACGGAGAAAGGATAGAGCCCTGATGGACATCATTCCTGATTTTAAACCATGCAGTGCTCCCTTGCTCTGTTTGCACAAGAGTTTCTTGCTCTAGCTATAGGTTTCACATAAGTACAATTAGGTGTTTTGGGATTCCCATTATTCTCAATGTTAGCCATAATTTGTTATTATTCACATAGTCAAATGCCTCTGCACAGTCAATAAAACATTGATAAGACATTCTTGTAGTATTCTCTGCTTTCAGGCAAGATTCATCTTAACATCAGCAATTATATCCCTTTTGTATGGCCTCTTCTAAATCCTGCTTCATTTTCTGGCAGTTTTTTTGTCAATGCACTGCTCTAGGCATATTGAAGTAATTTTTAACAAGATTTTTCTGTACATAAGATATTAATGACATTGTTCAATAATTTCAACATTATGCTGTATTGCTTTTTCTGAGAATAAGAATATGGATCTCTTCCAGTCAGTTGGCCAGGCAGTTGTCTTCCAGATTTCTTGGCATACCCTGGTAAGCACACCCAGGACACCCAAAAATGAGGAAGAAAAGCTGCAAATAACCATTAATAAATGGAACGTGAATGCATAACATACCAATTTGGAAAGCTGGATATTGTCAAACATGAAATGGAACACATAAATATCAACAATCTAGCTAGTCATTAACAAGCTGAGATGGAGTAGCTAACACTGGGTGCTTTGAATCAAACAATAATGTAATGTACTAGGTCAGGAATGAAAAAGTGAGAAAGAATGGAGTTGCATTCATAGTAAAAAAAACAAACAAACAAAAAAAAAACACACCAAACACCACTTATAGATCCATCCTGAAGTACAATGCAGGGAGATCCATATGCATACAAGGAAGACCTGTTAACATAAATATTATTAAATACTGTTGTTTAGTGCCTTCACATCAACTGTGACTCACAGTGACCCTATGCACAATAGCTCAGAACCCTGCCTATCCTAAGCCTGTCTCACTATCTCCAATACCCCTCTCCCATTACCCTAGTAATTGTGTCAATCCATCTGATCCATGGTCTTCCTCTCCTGTGCTGAGCCTCCCCCCTTTCAAGCATCATGTCTTTCTCCAAGGACTGGTCCCTCCTGGCAACATGCCCAAAGTACACATAAGATAGAGCTTTGAAATCCTTGCCTCCAAGAAGGAATTTGGTTTCTCCCATTTTCCAGGACAGATCTATCTGCTCTCTTGGCAGCTCACAGTATGTTCAATTCTCTTCTCCAGCACCGCAACTCAAAGGCATCGATTCTTGTTCTGTCATCCTGAGTCATTACTGAGCTCTCCAAAGCACAGAAAGTAAGTGCATCAGGTGCACCTGAGTCTCTAACATCATTGCTCCTTAGTACTTTGGAGAGAACCCTGAAAGCAGATTTTCTTAATGCAATTAATCTTCTGATTTCCTGACTGCTGGTGTTGAGTGTGGAATAAAGCAATCTAAAATTATTAACAATCTCAATCTCTTCTCCATCTGTCATGGTGCTGCCAATTGGCCCTGTGGTGAAAATATTTGTTTTCTTGAGGTTGAGCTGCAAATGCTTCATGTCCTTCTCAGTTTCAGCAAGCAATGTTGTATCATCTGCATAATGCAGATTCATCAGTCTTCCTCCGATTTTGATGCCACATTCCCGTTCAAAAAGTCCAGCCTCCCAAATGATCTGCTCTGCATATAGATTGAAAAGGCATAGAGCTAGGATACATTCCTGACACCCTCCGTTCTTGATTCTATTTCCTTGCTCTGTCTGATCACTGCCTCTGGGTCTTGCACGGGTTTTGCTTGAGCTCAATCAGGTGTACTAGGATTCTAATTCTTCTCCAGGTATCCCCACAGACAAATACCTTTGAAAAGTCAATGAAACACAAACAGAAATTCTTCTGGACTCTGTTTTTTTCCAAGACCCATCCGACACTGGTAAAATGTCTCTAGTGCAACAGCCTCTTCTAAACCCAGTTTGTATTTCTGGTAGTTGTCAATTGTTGTTGTTGTTATGTGCCTTCAAGCCGCTTGCGACTCATAGCGACCCTATGTGCAACAGCCCTAA
>NW_006404826.1:0-564 GCF_000299155.1 Elephantulus edwardii
GAGAGATACCTGACAGTAGATTTTTCCAATGCAATTCATCTTTTGATTTCCTGATTGCTGATGCCAAGCGTGTTGATTGTGAAACCAAGCAAGCTGAAATTGTTAACAATTTCAATCTCTTATCCATATGTCATGGTGCTGCCAATTGGCCTAGTGGTAAGAATCTTAGTTTTCTTGATGTTGAGCTTCAATCAATATTCAAGACTACAGTCCTTGACCCTCAGCAGCAAAAATTCAAGCCTTCTTCAAAGCTGTATCATCTGAATAATTCAGGTTGTTGATGAGTTTTCCTCCAGTCCTGATACCACATTTCTCATCATAAAATTCAATCTCCAAACTATTTATTCTGCATACAGATTGAAAAGGTATGGAGACAGGATGCATCCCTGACACAATCTGATTTTGAACCATGCAATGTTTCCTTGATCTGTTAGATCACTGCCTCCTGGTCCAAGTATAGGTTTTGCACAAGCAAAACGAGGTATTCTGGGATTCCCATTTTCTCATGGTTAATCACAATTTGTTGTAATTCACACAGTCAAATGCCTTTGCATAGTCAATGAA
>NW_006404826.1:2126-2641 GCF_000299155.1 Elephantulus edwardii
GGCTAGTGGGTCAGTGGGAATTTGGCCTTGACTTTTTGGGTCCTGTTGGATCCAGTACCCTGCTTGGGCAGGGGCTGCTGTGTTAGGGCACTTGCGTAAGTGCCACCAGGTTGGGAACACTGAGAAAACCACTGGGTGGGAAACTGACAGTGAGAATTTGAGAAGGGACCCCAATTGTGAGCACACTCAAACAGCAGAGGTTTGAGCGAGTTCCCCCAAGCGTTTGACCTGCCCTTGTGATCACCTCAACCCTGTGCCTGCCTCACCCCATTTGGCTCCACACTGGTGCCTACACGTCTGGGCAATGAATTTGCCTTTAATCACGAGCACCTTGAACTGTCTTACCAACAAGAGATTGCCCTCACAGGCTCTGAACTGACATTTTTCTGAAGTCAGAAGTTCAGAGAAACACACAAGTGGGGTAGCTGCCCAACTGATCTCAAGAGCATTGTCCTCAGATCAAGAACATATCAATGTCTCGAAGAAAGCAAGCTATCCCACACAATACACAAGAG
>NW_006404827.1:0-2426 GCF_000299155.1 Elephantulus edwardii
TACTCTTCTCCAGCACCACAGCTCAAAGGCATCAATTCTCCTTCTATCCTCCCTGGTCATTGTCCAACTCTCTGATGCATAACAAGTGATTGCAAAGATCATGGCCTGTATCAAACTCACCTTAGTCTCCGGAGAGACACCATTGCTTTGGAGAGGTCTCTAACAGCAGACAGATTAAAGACTTAAATATTTCTTTCTAGAAAATTGCATTTGCTGGAGAATTTGTTGTCCTCTCCATAGGTATGATGGTGTAGTCTTTAGGAACTTGCACAGTTTAAGCAAAGGCATAGCCTGTTTGGCAGTTTGAATCCACCAGACTCTGGGAAAAAAAGGAGCAGTCTCCTCCCTTGTGACTTAAACCTTCCAGAAACCTGCTGGAAGGTCAGCTATGAGTTCACACTCATCAACAGTGAGTTTTGTGTTAAGATAACATTATTGGGCACGATGATACTGAGAGAAAAAAATCTTTTTTGAAGATAGAAAACATAATGTGTCAGGCTGTGAAAAGAACTGAGGCTTGAAAATTTATTGCTGGGAAGCAGTAAATAAAGAAAATTTATTACTATGGAAGGTATATATTTTAAATAAGTGATTATTATTAAAAATCACTTAAGTAGCATTCATTTTTTATAATTAAGTTGAAAAGGCAGTGTTTCGTTGTATTCCTTTTTAATAGTTATTTTCTCTGACCAATAAATGTTTAAGAGTTTTAGAATTCTTCTCATATTGTAGCAACAGACATTCTGACTTTTTATTATTTTTAAAGGGAGTTTCCAAAAATACAAAATTATATGCAGTTTTCCTAGAAAATTAAACTAGGAAACAAGCTTAAAAGCAATGTCAGTTATACCCTCTCTGAAATAAAAATTGATGGTTTTAATTGCCTAAGAGTACATATGTAAGTTTCCATAAAGTCATTAAAATTGAAGCCAGAGTGGTGAGGTGTCTCATTGTTCTTTAGATGTGTCTGTTCGGTTTGGATTGGAATGCCATTTTATTCCCTTACTTAAAAAGACAGTGAACTTGGCATCAGCTTTGGCTTTTTTTATTGGCCCAGAGAAATTGCACAGTGGTAACCATAAAAATTGATTAATGAGTTACAGCCTCAGAAGAAACCTGTAATTGTAAAGATACCTATCCAATTGCAATAAATAGTTTCTTACACACTTTTTGAAATGGAAATAATCAGTAAACCTGTAGTATATGCCTTCAAAGTAGCAATTTCCTGCTGATTGGCTTTTAAAGTATTTCCATTTTTCAAAAGAACTATTTTTCTTTCTTACCTGAGTTGATGGCAGAATTTATGAATTGCATTATCTGCCAAATTTCAACTCCCACATCATCAGAATTTAAATTATGCTTATAGAAAATGGTTTTATTGATAAGAGTTGGGATCTTTAGTTTTTCATTTCCTACCTTGAAGACTCTAGGGAATGTTGAACACCATCACTAGCTTTTCTCTTGTTTAAATTTATTACTAATAATTTCTTTTTAATCCAGAGGAGAAATCTTTTTATACTATTGTAATTCCTTTCATTATTTTTAGTGGTGGCATTGCCCTCATATGAATGGAGAAAACTAAAACTCTCTGCTCTGTTCTAGCCATGTTAAGTTCTAGTCAGGCTAAATTGGTGACTTTATTTTTCCAGTCTTATTCTATTTCTTTCACTTCAGTCCTTTTTACTGCACTGCTGCTTAATAATCTAAAACTTGACTTTTGTCATATTCAAGAGATTTACTTTGTATATAATTGTTCATCCATTCATTCTACTAATATTTATTACCTATTTTGAGTTAGAATGTGCTCAGCTGTAAACTCTGCTGACCCTTGCTGTCCATAACCTTCCATCTGTTTGTCTATCCTTTGTTCTCTGGCTTTTGCTTTATACCCAGAAGCTAGTTTTGCTCTTGTGAAGCCCCCGTCGTCCTTCCTTCAGGTACTCTTAACCATTTATAGTCTGTTGTTGTCTAGTGCCGTCAGGTAGACGATGACTCATAGCAAGCCTGGGAACAGCTTTGAAGCCAGCCTTCCTGTGCTGTCCGTACCATCTCTTAACATGCTCTAGCTCATTGTGACAGTCGTCGTCACTCCAGCTTGTTGAGGATCCTCTCTTTGTTCTCTGTCCCTCCACCTTTTCCAGCATGTTGTCTTTTTCCAAGGCCTGGCCCAACCTGAAAGCATGCCCAACGTATAGGAGACAGAGCTTACCACTCTTGTCTCAGGAGCACCTTGGTTGCACATCCTCCTGGACGACAGACTTGTTGGCTCTTTAGGCAGCCCATGAGATACCCAGCACCACAATTCCAGGACTCCTATATGAATTGTAGTCAGATTTAAATTATAGTTTTACCTTTAAAGAAGTATTTTAATTATGAGATTTGGGGGGGCTTAAGGGTTGAGAGGGGTGTGTGTATTTTCTCTAAAT
>NW_006404828.1:0-991 GCF_000299155.1 Elephantulus edwardii
TAAGATAGTCTCTCAGATCTCATGAACTTATTTTCATTTTCTTCAGCTTCAATTTGAACTTGCTTGTGAGCAAGTGATGGTCTGTTCCTAAGTTGATTCTGGATTTGTTTTGACTGATGATATTGAACATCTCCCTCCTCTCTTCCCACAGATGTAGGCAGTTTGATTATTCTATATGTCACATGTATAATTGTCGTCTCTGTTATAAAAAAAGTATTTATAATGAATACAGTTTTGACCTTGTAAAATTCCATTGTGTGTTATTTATTTAACTATATCTGTGTCAACAATGAGTCAGTTCCAACTGGATGGCACATGACAACCACAATGTTTTGTAACTATTGATCTTTCTTTAACATTACAACCATCAACTATTATCAGTGCATCTTGATTGCATGTCTGATTGATTTTAGACTGCTAAAGTTAGAAAAATGTTTAATTTCTTATCTTTGATATTAGTGAATGGTCCCTACATTTGAGTAGAAATTGAATTAACTGGTTTTATTGTTGTCTTTTTGAGGCATATGGATATTATTCTGTAACTACCACTGTTGTACTTCAGGAAATACCTTGATGTGTTGTTTTTACTGTGAACATGATGCCTTTATTTTTCTCTGTGTAGATGAATTATGTAGTACTTTTGAGAGACCCTAACTACTTCACTCCCTGTCCTATGTGTAGTTAGCTGTTTCTTCATGTGCAGTGCCAGATGTAACTTCATTTGTATGTGCTTATTTACTTATGTATCTATCCTTTTACTTGTCTGTAAAAACAAAGCTAAAAAGAAGTAAAGCTTGTATTTATCTTTAATTTTAGTTATTTTTTTCAACATTCCTGTTTTAAATTATTCTATTAGAATAGTGTTTTTGTGTACTATAGAGTCGGAACTAACCTATAGCTGACCCTCCAGGGAGTGCCCCTCCTTCTCCAAGAGAGAAGCAGTGACTTCGAACTGCATGCCTTCAGGATTGCAGGTGCTCTCAGGGAGAAG
>NW_006404828.1:1641-2346 GCF_000299155.1 Elephantulus edwardii
TAAAAATTGGTTGGATCATCTCACTCCAGTAAGAGTGGCAAAGTTTAACATGGTAGCAAGTAGTGGATGTTGCAAGGGATGTGGTGAGAAAGGAACTCATGCATTTTTGGTGGGATTGTAAAATGGTACAACCTTTCTGGAAGGCAATTTGCTGCTTCCTCAAAAAGGTGAACATAGAAATTCCATATGACCCAGTTATTCCACTACTGGGAATATACCCTGAAAATATGAGAACTGAGACACAAACTGAGATTTGTACACCAATGTTCATAGCAGCATTATTCACCATCACAAGAACATGGAAACATTCCAAATGTCCAACCACAAATGAATGGATTGAGAAATTATGGTACATTCACACAATGGAATACTATGCACCATGCAGGAGCAATTGCTTTGTAAATTATTACCTAACTTGGGAGGGACTGGAGAGCATTATGCTGAGCGAATTAACTATGTCCCACAAGGATAAATATTGTATAAAAGCATTATTGTAGAATGAGTATAAGGATCCAGGAGGGAAGGGTGAGGCTGTGAGCAGAGGGACGTGGATGTGCAGGGGAAAGAGGGGATTAATCATTGGGTTGTACAATTTGATGGGTGGAGGTGGTGAAGAAAATGGAAAGAATTTGTTCAAATTTGTATTAGAATTTTGTAACTAGTGTGGGGCGGGGGGCGGAAGTTGGTTGGGTCCTGTTTAAGAGT
>NW_006404829.1:0-2638 GCF_000299155.1 Elephantulus edwardii
GGCACAGGACAGAGCGGAGTTTAGGGCTGTTGTACATAGGGTCGCTATGAGTCGCAGGCGACTTGACGGCACATAACAACAACAACAACAAGCAGGTACGTGAAAAATCAATGTGTTAGGCGCAGAAAGCAAACAGGTAAGAAGACTAGCCAGTCTCTAGAGAGTTCTGGTGGCATGCCTCATAGGGAGTTGCTCTGCTAATCCAAAGGTGGCACCTCTTATAATTAACACTATGATAGTAATATTATAATATTTTTGTTGTGTACCATCAGGTTGGAACTGACCCTCGAATCTCACAGAAAGAGATTGCCCATCCTTCTCTTGCGAAGTAGCTGGTGGATTCAAAATGTGTGCCTTTGGGATTGCAGTGTAGCTTCTTACCACTAGGCCACCAAAGCTGCATTTTTAAAAAAAATTATTATTATTATTTTTGTGTGAGTGTACCATCAAATCCCAGCCCCTCCTTCCCCAGCAGAGCATCTGGTGGATTCGAACCATGCACCTCTGGGATTATAGTTGCAGCTCCTTGCCACTAGGCCACCAGAGCTCCCCTGAAAGCTGCATTTTTAAAAGTCATTAATGACGATGTCAGAGCTCAGACAAACTCCAACTCAAATTCATCATAGGTGAATCTGAACTGACTTGTAGCTGTTCCTCTAGCTGACTTTCCGAGGCTGTAAATCTCACAGGAGGAGACTGCCCATCTTTCTATTGCAGAGAGGCGCCGCCTTTGGGTTTCATGTGCCTGCCTGAATCTTTGATGAAATAATTAATTTTAAGATTAGGAGAATTTTTCTTTTTGTCTTGTTGTGTACTATTGAATCAGATCCGACTGGAACATGAGGAGATTGTCCCTCCTTCTCCATCAGAGCATCTGGTGGATTCAAACCTCGTGCCTTAGGAATTCGATCAGGAGAAATTTTACTGTTTGAAAAACCTGGCTTTTTTTAGTTTGACCTAAACTTATTTTTTAATGGCCCTAGGTTGATAAAAGGAACTATGATTGACTTCTAGAAAGGAGATCTTGGCATTGAAAAATTTGGAAATTACCTCAATAACATGGAGGCTTTCCTTAAAGTATTGCCCAAATAACTTAGTGTTTATAAAAGAACCATCAGGTAACCCATCCTGGAAGCAGCACTGCTGGCATCATTACTTAACCTAAACTAACGAAGAGGCTCAGTTCTGTTTTAAGTTCTAGCAAATAATAAAAAGCCAAAGCAGGAGTTCTTGCTAGACCTGTTATTTCAACATACATACTAACGCCTTGATCCTCTGTGAATTATGAAAGAGGAATAGTTTTAGCAATTAACCGTGTTCCGCCTTTTCTGTTCTTTTCCTTTTTGTCTTTCAGATTTTACTTGCTGGTCACAGAGGTTAGGCAAAGGTTAGCTTAAGCTTCTTTGTTTCTTTGTTCTGTAAACTGTAAGACATTAGGAGAGTGCATCAAGATCATGGCTGTAAAGTAAAGATGAAATATCTTTGTAATAGGAGTATCTCTGGGACAATAAGAGTGAAGATGATGCTTGTTGTTGTTAGGTGCTATTGAGTCCAGTATGACTCATAGTGATTCTGTGAGCAACAGAACTAAAAAGCTTGTCCCGTCCTGTACTGTCCTTACAATCTCTGACACACTCAAGCCTATTGCTGGACTCACTGTGTCAGTCCACCTGGTTAAGGGTCTTTGCTTCATATCTTTCCATCTTTCCAAGCATGATGTCCCTCTCCAAGGAATAACCTCTCCCAGCAACATGCCCAAAGTATGTGAGATAAAACTTCATCATCTTTGCCTCCCAGGAGTACTCTAGCTGCACCTTCTCCAAGATATATCTGTTTGTTCTTTTGGCTGTCCATAGGATATTCAGCACTCTTCTCCAACTCCACAGTTCAAAGGGATGATACTAGGCAGATATAAACCCTTTATGGACAGGGATTTCCACCCTCTCGCCCTGTTTTGTTTACTAGATACTCATGAGCTTGTAACAGTGGCTCCATTAGTCAACATCATCCAAATTGCAGTTAAGTATTTGGGTTTTGTAGGGTTGTGGTTTTTTTTTTTTCACGTATAGTAGATGATCATTAAATCAATAAAGAAAAGACACTAATTTCTTTATGGTGTTGTTGATTGCCTTCAAGTCTAGCAGTACTCGTAGCGATCATAGAAGCCTATAACTATCGACATTTATCGAAGTTCATAGAGTTGCCAGAGGCATGTTGGTTAGGAAGTGGATGGCACTCCTGCTTCCAACAGTAAGGAAGTTGTAAGGTTTTGTTGTTGGTAGGCGCTATTCAGTCAACAACAACTCATAATGACCCTATGAACAATGAACTTGAACTTTGCCCTACCCTGTGCCATCCTCACCATCTCTGATATACTTGAGCCCATTGTTACAGTCATTGTGTCAGTCCATCTAATTGATGATTGTCTTCCCTTTTAGGAAGTTCTAACAGATTTTAATATTCCATTTCAACACAAATCTGTTTTCATTGTCATTAGTTTCAAGAAACTTTTTAATTTCATTTTTTATTTCTTCTACTACCCAGTCATGTTCAAGCAAGGTGTTGTTCAGCTTCCAAATGTATGGTTTTTTCTCCTTTATCATCCTATTATTAATTTCTAATTTTGTGGCATTATGGT
>NW_006404830.1:0-532 GCF_000299155.1 Elephantulus edwardii
CTCATTAGTGTTCAAAGCCTCAAACCTGTTCCTGAGATGGTTCTGAAAAAAAAAGAGAACTTGAGAAGTGGGAAAATATCTCTTGCTCATGGATAGGAAGACTCAATATTGTGAAAATGGCGATACTAGCAAAGGCAATTTACACATTTAATGCAATCCCAATACAAATACCAATCCCATTCTTCAACGAGATGGAAAGGGCAATCTCCAGTTTCATTTGGAATGGAAAGAAGCCCCAAATAAGCAAAGCATTCCTTAACAATAGAAGGGTAGGAGGCATCTCTTTCCCTGATTTCAAATCCTACTACACTGCAGTGGTGGTAAAGCCAGCATGGTACTGGTACAATGACAGACACATAGATCAGTGGAATAAAATTGAGAACACAGAAATCAGCCCATCTACCTATGATCAACTGATTTTTGACAAGGAGATGAAATCCATTAACTGGGGAAATAGCAGCCTTTTTTTATCAAATGGTGTTGGCAAAATTGGAAAAGTATCTGCAAAAGACTCAAGCAAGACCCACACCTC
>NW_006404830.1:2392-3042 GCF_000299155.1 Elephantulus edwardii
CGGGGAGAATGGTGCAACAATGAATGAATGGAATCCCAAAATCTCTGTAGATGTTCATTGAAATGAAAAATAAACAACCTAAATTTTAAAAAAAGGTATTTGTGATTAGGTATTTTTGTCATGATGGGAGTCCAGAGTGAAGGCTGCATAGTGGAGTATACCTAGGGGGAGGGATTGTAAAATAATGAAAAAATGTTTTCTTTTACTTTTCTAACAGGAGAGTGTACTGGGGGGTGGGGTGGAGAGAAAGGTGCAACAATGAATGAATGGAAATCCAAGGTCTCTGTAAATTTTCACTGAAATTAATAATAAAAAATTATTTAGTTTTTTTAAAAAGTAGCTTTATTAAGGGAGTTCCCAGGTGAGGTGTCTTGGTCTGGAAAGGAAGGCCAAGGAAGTCATACTTAGGGTGTATTCAGGAAGGTTTTTATAGCAGACCATTCAGGGAAGGGAAAGAGTAGGGAGGGACATTCCATTGTGGTTTATGGTTCAGCCAGGTGAGTGAACCCATCACATTCTTTTGATTCCTTATCCTCCCTAGCCTAACATCCCAGCCTCTTTAGTGTTAAGGGGCTTAACACTATTTTTATTCTGGCTAAATCCATAGTGCAACAATGAATGAATGGAAACCCAAAATCTCTGTAAATGTT
>NW_006404831.1:0-535 GCF_000299155.1 Elephantulus edwardii
AATAAAACTGACAAACCACTAGCAAACTTAACAAAAGAAGAAAAAAAAAGAGGAGAAGACACAGGTAACTCGATTAAGAAATGATAGAGGTGACATCACAACAGAAGCAGATGAAATGAAATCAATAATGTTGGACTAAAATGAAAAGCTATACTCTGATAAATTAAAAAAACCTAGAGAAAATGGATAAATCCTTTGAAACTCATGACGTACCCAGATTGAGAAGGACAAATATAGAACACTTGGATAGACCTAACACAAAAGAAGAAACTGAAGAAGTCATAAAAAGATTTCCCCATAAGAAAAATCCTGGACCTGATGGCTTCACAGCTGAATTCTACCCAAACATTTAGAGAACTATCACCAATACTACTTCAATTCTCTAAAAAAATTGAACAAGAAGTAACACTCCCAGATTCATTCTGTGAGACAAGCAACTCCTAATACCAAAACTAGGCAAAGATATTGTTATTGTTGTTGTTGTTGTTAAGTGCCATCAAATTGTAGACAACTCATAGCGACCCTATGAACGAAA
>NW_006404831.1:1945-2544 GCF_000299155.1 Elephantulus edwardii
AGGGAAATGACAACCTTTTCAACAATGGTGCTAGCAAAACTGAATTGATACCTACAGAAACCTGAAACAGGTTTCTCTCCACATCTCACACCATACACAAAAACCAACTCAAAGTGCATCAGAGACTTGGGAGTAAAGCCCAAAACTGTAAGTTTATCAGAGACAAATTGGGTTCAAGCTTAGACAGTTTAGTCTGTGATATAAAGAGACTTCCAAACATAATCAGGAGTGCTCTATCTGGAGAGGATAAAAGTGATGAATAAGACCTTCTAAAGATTAAATCCCTATAAGCATCAAAACCTTTTCCCAACAGACTAAAAAGAAAACCTACTAACTGGGAATAAACAGTTGGCAATATCATTTCAGACAAGGGTTTCATATGAAAAGTTTACAGAATACTCCTGGGCCTCCACAAGGAAAAGACTGATAGCACAATTACAAAATGGGCAAAAGACATAGAATTTTCACAGAGGAAGATATTCAGATTACCAATAGACACATGAAGAAATGCTCTAAATAACTGACAATAAGAGAGATGCAAATCCAAACCACAATGAGATACCATCTCACTCCAGTATCAGTGGCAAAGTTTAACAGGA
>NW_006404832.1:0-582 GCF_000299155.1 Elephantulus edwardii
CTCTGGTATTCCCTGCTTTCAGCCAAGATCCAGTCTAATACTGTGCACATTCATTTTAAAGAAATAGTCTTTATTATGTGTTTTTATTGCATTTATCTACTAGATCTTGTCCTTAACTCTCTTCCCCCCACCCCCGTACTTTGTACATAGTAGACATTGACTAACGTGTTCACTGTAATTAGTCTGAAGTGATGACCTTGTGCTGATAGGTTGAGATCCTGCCCATGCGCAATGCAAACCATAGCCTGAGCAAGATGACACAGTATCCAGCTAGAACAGCGATAGTTTCTATTTTGACTTTACATACACTGTGAGGTAGACACCGAATTCACATTTTTTGGTGTCTTCATGACTCTGCAGGGAAAATTTTCACAGAGATTATTCAAAATGTGCAGACTAGTACACTGACAGAGAACTGCAAATAATTCAATCTGGATTTAAATGAGGCTGTGGTACCAGGGATATTATTGCTGATGCCAGCTGGATCTTGGCTGAAAGCAGAGAATACCAGAAGGATGTCTGTTGTGTTTATTGACTGTGCAAAGGCACTTGATTGTGTAGATCATGACAAATTATGACTAA
>NW_006404832.1:1702-2639 GCF_000299155.1 Elephantulus edwardii
GTTGTGTACTGTCAGGCCAGAACTGACCCATAACTGACCCTCTGGAAGGTTTTCAGAGACAGTTTATCACACAGGATTTCAGTGCAGCTTCTTGACACTATGGAGCTCTTGTGGCCTAGTGGTCCACCAGCTAGCTGCTCCATGGGAGAAAGATAGACAATCTCATCCCGTGCAATTTATAGTCTCTGAAATCCCACCAGAGGGTCAACTATGAGTTGGATCCAACTTGACAGTATATAGCAACATATGCAATCTCAGTATCTCCATCTCTTGGTTCATTTTCCCTAGGTCTTTTCTAATTTCTGATAGGTTTTCCTCTCATAGTGACAAAATAGCTATTAGCAACTTTAGGGTTACCTTCTACTTTGCTGGTAGACCTTGTTAAAAGAGAATGATTATTTTCCTAGTCGTTCCATCCATAGTTGGGGGATTAGCCTAAGCCTACTTCTGAGCCAATCACTGTGTCGAAGTGCAGGATATACTGTTATCCGGAACTGATTCATGCATCTACTACCCTAGGGACCTAGACTTAAGTTTCGCTTGGGAAACGTTACCACTAAACTTAACAGTAATGTCAGAAGTTCAAGCTGCATTTTAGAAGCACCATAGCACCAAGGATATCATTGCTGGTATTGATGGATCTTGGCAGAAAGCATAGAATACTAGAAGATTGTCTATCTGTGTTTTATTGACTATAAAAAGCCATCAGACTGTGTGGAACGTAATGAAAGATGGCTAACTTTGATAAGAATGGAAATTCCAGAACTCTCAATTATGCTTGTTTGAAACCTATACCTAGACCAAGAAGCTGTTGTCTGAACAGGGCAAGGGAACATTGCTGCATGATTTAGTCAAGAAAGGTCAAGGATTTAGTCAAGGACTGTGTCCTTTCTCCATACCTATTCAGTCTGTATGCTGAGTAAATTATTTAAGAAGC
>NW_006404833.1:0-578 GCF_000299155.1 Elephantulus edwardii
ATTTCTATTTTGTTGGATTGATTTCCAGAGTTGGGTGGGTAACCTATGATATACCTGTAGCAATTATAAAAAGAAAGCATAAGGCAAAAAAGATTCTGAAATCACCATTCACTGGGACCCATCTTTGTAAGGTCGTAGAATATTTGCACTGTCGTTACTATAGGAAAAAATATAGAACCAAATAGAAATTGGATTGAATATTCAATCTTCTTTCATCTAAATGATAGGTTTTTGGAAATGGAACTTCTTCTTTTGACAAAGCCATAATGGTAAAATGTCACATGTTCTGGAGGAGAAACTGCTCTTCAAGTATCAAGTGCTGGGATTAGACTTTAATAGGCACTTGTTAAACAGGAAATGCATTGGGAGTTCTTAGGTAGACAGTATGACAAACACAGTTTTAAAAGAACAAAAGATTGGAGTTGTGGAGAACTAAAACCAGAAATAAAACAAAAACCAGCCCTGATTTCTTTCAACTGGGATGTGGCTTGACAATATCATCAAGGCTATAATGAACTCCTATTGATGATAAATGATTCAGAGAATAGTAACACTAGACAAAATCATTCTGTTGCCAT
>NW_006404833.1:1533-2509 GCF_000299155.1 Elephantulus edwardii
AAAAGAGTGATGTGATCTTAATTTTATTTCCATAGAATACTTCAGGTCATTGCAATAATCTAAGCAAGAGATAGCTTAAGTTAAATGATAGTGATGAAGAAAACTGGTGAATGTTGTTGGATTTAGGGTATAATTTCAAGGTAGAATTGCTAGAATGTACTGTTGTATAGAATAGAATAGGGTGTTGGATAGAATGGAGAAAGAGAGAGAAAAAGAGAGAGACACACAAAGATTAAGAGAGAGAGACAAAAAGAGATAGAGATAGAGATAGAGATAGAGAGAGAGAAGTCGAAGTTGGCCATAAAGTTTCTAAATGAGCAACTAAAAGAATGAAGCTAAGGTTCACTAAGGAAGACATTAGTTGAAGATTTTGGAAGACCTTGGGGAATGCTGGGGAGGAAGGGAGGGCCTCTAGTCAGGATATATCACCTAGAGCCCAATATGTGCAAGCCTACTAATAGCCTTTAATACAGGGTAGAGAAAGCTCTCCTGTGTTTGGCCATACCGACTTGAGAAAGCTCGACATCTGGAAGATGGTTGCTGCATCTGTTGAGCTGGGAGAAGTCCGCAGGAGGCTGAGGTTCTCCTATCCAATCTGGATGTCCCATGTCTGCAAAGCCCACCCTATCCTGTCTTCCTGTTTACTTGTGTATATATTAATGCACTGCAGCCCCCAATAAACTTGAGCTGGATTGACGCTCTGAACAGCTTCTGGAGTGGTGTGTCTCCATCGTGTTTACCCCCATCAGCATGTTGCTGTTCATTGCTGGTGAATGGACAGTGACAGGAAAACAGTTAAGTTTGAGAGTTAAACTGGAATATGCTAGATTGGAGCACTGGTGGTCTCCTGGCAACAAAATGGCAGTGCAACACTGAAGGCACACATTTTGAATCCACTAGCTGCTACCCTGTGATTAACTGTCATTGACAACCCACTGGAGGGTCAGCTATGGGTTGGTTCCGATTTTCTGGTACA
>NW_006404834.1:0-528 GCF_000299155.1 Elephantulus edwardii
GAAATTGGAGATTGCCTTTTCCATCTCGTTGAAGAATGGCGTTGGTATTTGTATTGGGATTGCATTAAATGTGTAAATTGCTTTTGGTAGTATTGAGCAGGCCTTAATTTGAGGATTCAGAAAAGAGCAACTGTTTTTGAGGATGATGTGCATATTTTCATAAAGAGCTTGTATAATAACCCTATTGGAGATGGGTTTCCATAGTGAAGAAACCCTGCCACTCTTTGCTGTGCTTGAAAGCAGACAGAGAGACACATAGTGACAGGAGACCAGGGTTGTCTTTCTTTCTGTTAGCTACTAAGAAGCCAGGAAAGAGAAAATTGGAACTCTGGTGGCCTGTTGGTAAGACTCTGTAGTTCAAATCCACCAATTGCTCTATGGGAGAAAGATGGACAGTCTCTTCCTGGGAAATTAACTTCCTCTGAAAACGTGCTGGAAGGTTAGCTATGGGTTGGTTCTGACTCGATGGCACACAATAACATCATGATTGGATCAACCCAGTTACTGCAATAATGCTCCCAGATAGAA
>NW_006404834.1:1708-2766 GCF_000299155.1 Elephantulus edwardii
ACTCGATGGCACATAACAACAACAACAACTCCCACCCCAGTGTCAGCCTCATTCTACAACAGTGACATCATATAGTATTTGTCCTTTTGTGACCGAGATAAAGAAATGTACTTTCAATTATGTACAATGAAATTAACTATTTGGCAATAGATGACCTTATGAGGTTATACTCATCAATTTAATAGATGTGTTTTAGAAAGTAATCATTGAGTAGTTTGGGTATTTAAAAAATTTCCCCTTTATCTTAATGGTTAATCAAACATAGTAGCTTCCATAGTAAAAAAATATCTTGAACTTTTCTTACATATATTTCAGAAGCTTATAAATAGAAGTTTTAAAATGTTTTTAGCAACATGTTTGAAAAACATGAGACTGAAAGAAAACTACTTTTTACGGGATAAACTTTTTAATAAATGTGGTAAGATCATTATCTCTAAAATATTCCTTAATGTAAATTACTTACTATTGTCTTTTTTTCTACTTTAGTTTTTAAGTTTCTAAATGCTTCTCTTTTCTTAGAAAAAAAAATTAGGATTGTGGTTATTCTCCTGTAATGGTCAGTGCTCATGAACTAGGCATTATTTACAGATGATGCTATGCTATACTCTGTGTTAAAATGCTCAATCTAAAAATGTTCCTGATCTTGAATACTCAAAGTTAATGATATTATATTGGAACAGACTTATAGCTGACCCTCCAGCGGGTTTTTGGAGGCTTTAAGTCACATGGGAGGAGATTTCCCATCATTTTCTCTTGGAGCTTCTGGTGGAAAACATGGAATCTCCACCTTTGGGTTAGCAACACAAATCTCTGTGGACAATTCTCTGTAGACCTTGAATACTAGATGTGTATATTCAGATGGCTCCGATTTTGGCTCTGCCTTGGGCTCTTTACCTGTAGACGTGTCAGAAGCTTTTGCCTCTAGTCCCTTCGCTATTGTCTGGGCCGTTTTCTGCCCGCCCACGGCTTCCAGGCTCCCGGTTCTGCCAAATCCACAATGAGAGATTTATCTTTCACTGCTCCACAAATTGCTGGTCTGTCAGATACTCCTCTAAATC
>NW_006404835.1:0-532 GCF_000299155.1 Elephantulus edwardii
ATTTTATTAAAATAATCAAATATATGCAACCATAAAGAACAGAATATAAAGTCTCAAATATATGGGCATCTAATTTAAAGTGTTCTTACTTTTGGCTTAAGCCTACATATACCTGGATTAAATTATCTAGACTAAAATTTGCATGTATATGCTGATGACTCACAAATCTGTGTTCATGCAGGAATTGTTTCTAAGACTTATTGGACAAGTCGCTGAAATGAGCACAACCTGCAGTTGGTGAGATGATTCTTTCTCGTAGGCATGCTGTTAGGCAGGAGGGATGTACCCATGGGGTTTCCAAGGTTATAGAACTTTATGAAAGCAGACTTTCTCCTCTTTCTTCAGACTATAAAATTACCATTCTTGAAATTGTGTAATTTTTAATTTATAATACTTTTTTTTACAATTGTAATTTTTTTTAAAAATACTGGTTTATTTACAAATTTCATATACATCATTTTTGACACCAGATCTTTCAGCCTCCCTCCAACCATCAAATTGTGAGTCCCTATGATTATTGCCCCCTGCCCAT
>NW_006404835.1:1602-2671 GCF_000299155.1 Elephantulus edwardii
AACAGTCAGGAAATCAAAAGTCAAATTGAATTAGGAAAATCTCAGAGTGCTGCTGAGCAAAGATGTTAGCCTAGAGACTAAGGTATGCCCGATCAAGGCCATTGTCTTTCAATGACATGATATGATCAGAGAGCTGGAAAATAACTAAGGATGCCTTTGAATTGCGGGTCTTGGAGAAGAGTATTAAACTATGATGGACTGCCAAAAGAACTAATAGGTCTGTCCTGGAGAGGATGAAACCAATCTTCTCCTTGGAGGCAAAGATGAGATGGATAGACACAATAACTGGGGTAAAGAAGGTCCATGTGAGAGAGCCATGTACAGAGCTATTGTGCACTGGGTCACTATGAGCTGTAGTTGACTCTATAACACAATAATAATAACCACCACAAAAAGACTTAACAAAAGAAATATGAATGTATATTTATCTTTCTCCTTTCAGCTACACTTAGTTTTCAAGTTAGATTTTAGTTTCAAATTAATTTCTACCAGTCATGGTTATTATGACATGTGTTCATAAATTTTCATCATGAGTGTTTATAAATTTTAAAAGGAATAAATATGTATCTTTGGTCCTCTAACCCTTTTCTACCACAAAACAAAGGGGGCAAAAAGTTAATTAAATTACTCTTTAGTCACTTCAACCATGGATTAATGGCTCATGGTTCTCAATACATTTCTCTATTTCTATATCATACCTAATAATATTGGTATGTACTATTTTGAGACACAGAAATGGAAAAAAAATAACAAAACATCCTTATCCAGATTCCTTTCTTTTTTGTTTATTCTTATTTATTTTCCATTTTTTTATCTGAGTATGTTAATTTTTTGATAAATTACAACATACAGAGTATAAATGGTACAACCATTCTGGAAGGCAATTTGGCCCTTCCTCAAAAAGCTGAGTATAGAAATTCCATGTGACCCAGCTATTCCATTATTTGGAATATACCCCAAAAAATGAGAATTGAGGCACAAATGGAGATTTGTACACCAATGTTCACAGCAGCATAATTCACCATTACAAGAACATGGAAACAGGCCAAATGTCCAACCACTAATGAAT
>NW_006404836.1:0-2629 GCF_000299155.1 Elephantulus edwardii
GGAGAGGCGCATGGGGCCAAGACTCCGGCCTCTCCAGAGAAGTCCTCACCCTCTTGGTGCCAATGCAGGGAGGGCAGAGCAGGAGACACCCTCTGCCTTTCTGGTGGAGAGGTCAGAGTCACAGTGGTCCGAGGGCTAGGGGCACTGGAGGGCAGGGGGCCAAAGAAGTCACAGGAAGTAGTCAGCCGCGGGCTTCTTGGAGGGGATGCCCCTCGTCTCCTGGGGCGCAGCCTCGAAAATGATGAAATCTTTCTGGAGGTGTTCATCCAGCTCCAAGATGGCAGCCACATTCCCACAGCGGTAGCAGTAGTTGGGTGCAAACCATACAGTCAGCACCGTCTCATTGAAGTGCCACTTGTAACCTTCCATCACTAGTTGGTGGGCACGGCAGATCATGTCAATGTCATTGGCTGCGTTGAACTGGGCCACCACATCACTGCCATATAGGTAGCCAGCCCCCCGGGGGCTCACACCCCATCCTGTTGTATCTTCGGGGTCGGACCAGAGCAGGTCACACATGGGCCCATCGTGAGGCACCTCTTTCCGTTCGATTGTCCGGATTTGGTCCAGGGTCTGGATAGAAGGGGAAAGGCCCCCATGCACACAGAAGATCTTGCATCGATGATGGCCGACAGGCTGAGGTAGTCAAAGATCTCAGAGTAGTAGCGCCACACAGTCACCGAGCCATACTTGCGCAGACACTCGTCATAGAAGTCGTACACCTGGGTGATCTGGCGGCTCTCGTGGTTTCCTCGGATTAGGGTGATGCGGTCAGGATAGCGAACCTTAAGTGCCAGCAGTAGGAGGAAGGTCTCAACGCTGTAGAAACCACGGTCCACAAAGACCCCCATGAAGAGGTAGTTGGTCTCAGGGACATCGCCACCCACTCTGAAAAGCTCCTTGAGGTCATAGAATTGCCCATGGATGTCACCACAAACGGTGACCGGCGAGTCCACCCTCTGCACGTTGCTCTCCTCCACTAAGATCTCTCTGGCTTTGGCGCACAGAGCTTTGACTTCGCTCTCCTTGATGAGTTCGCAGCGCCGCAGCTGCTCGATCTGCCGGTCCAAGTCGCTGATCTCAGCCATGGCCCAGCCCCTGGCGCGGGTTAGAGCCGGGGCCACCGCCCCCTCCGCACCGCACAGGTGTCTCCGCCGCTGGGACTCTGGTTCCGGTTCTAAAGCTCCTGCCTCCCTCCTTCGCTTCACTTTGGGCCACCGCCACCTCCGCTTCTACTTCCGGCCCCGCCGCCCATACGATCAATTTTATGAGGTATTGACATAGCTCCTCACCATTAACCCCTCCAAGATGCCCATCAAAACAATCCTATCTTCCCTGTAATTGGGAATCAAAATACTAGAGTCACTCAACTTAGTTGAGCTTGCATTTATCATAAAAAAAGGAAAATACTACTGTTGTCAAGATTTATTTAATCAACAAATACTTATTGAAAACCTATTGCACTGCACACTCATGTTTATTGCGGCTTTGTTCACAATAGCAAAGAGTTGGAAACAACCCAACAAATGAATGGATAGAGAAGCTGTAGTATATTCATATAATGGAATACTACACTGCTTTGAAAAACAAAGAACTCACGAAATATACAAAATGGGTGATCGTGGAGGACATTATGCTGAGTGAAATGTCTCAGCCACAAAAAGAAAATACAGCATAATACTACTGTTATAAAACAGAACTGATATGGGGGTTGGGGAAAACTAAGAAAAGAGGGAACAAATAATGTACACTGCATTGAAACAGACGAGGGAGAGAACTGTATAAAAGGAATATATGATTAGGTATTATTGGGTTGACAAGAGTCCAGAATAAGAGCTGCAGAATAAAGTGATCTCGGGTGGGGAGAGGGACTGTATAACAATGAAAGAACTTTTTTTCCCAAGAAAAAAGCAAACTGGGGTGGGGGGGGGTTGTGGGGAGCAGGGAGGAAAATGTGATACAACGAATAAATGGAAATCCAAGTTCTTTATACACTTTCATTAAAATATCAATTAAAAAAAGCTGTCCTCAGTTTGGGAGGAGCCTTAGAAGCTGTGATCAAATGGTGGTGGCTATTTCTTCATTTGGCTGCCTTGGCTTTAAATATCTAAAGTGAAGAGATTAATTAAAAAAAAAGGAAAGAAAACCTACTGCACATTGAGCACTATTCTCAATGCTGGTGATACAGTAGAGACTGAAATAAAGTCTTTGACTTTGAGAAGCTTCTCTTCTGGTCAAAGGTGCAGATGAATGAAGATGATGACAAGAGTTAAGCAAACTGAATACGTAATGTGTATCCAGTATTTTATTTCAGTAAATTTATTACTTACAACTCTATAGGGCAAACTCTATTTTGTTTCCACTTTTTAAAAAAGTGATTTATCTGAAGATCAGAAAGATTAATAAACTTGCCTAAAGTCACCCTAAGTGGCAAAGCCAAAATTCAAAACAGGCATTCTGGTTCTGGGACGGCTCTGTTCTGTTGTATATGAAGTTGCTGTGAGTCGGAGCCAACTTGATGACACATAACAACAATGTGTCAAGTCTGAAAGAAGCTGTGCTGGAATTGGGAAAGGGGGAAATGTCAATGTCCATGATGATAGATAGTGTTGGAGTTGCTTTTAAAATT
>NW_006404837.1:0-466 GCF_000299155.1 Elephantulus edwardii
TATTTGTATGACCTTGGTTAAGCTACTTAATTTCTGTTAGCATCTATTCCATTATCTATAAAGAGATAGATAAGGATATTTATCTCAGAGTTTTCTTGCAGATATACTATAATATTTAGGTAAATCATATGGCAAAGTACGTAGACTAGTTTTATAAGAGTCTAATAAACATTTATTAATTATAAACATTTTTTCAATTAATAAATCATGAATTGTACAAAATTGCATCATTCAGGCTCCAGCATCATTTCTGTTACCAAGGTCATAATTTCTAATTGCCCATGCTTCTTTGTTTCCAACTTTTGCATTCCAGTCTCTAATTATTATTAATGAATCTTGGTTACATATTCAATTAATTTCAACAAAAAAGTAAATAAATAAAAGCAAACACTACCAACTACAAAAGTTGGTAGAAATCTTCAACTTTTTCTTTGTTGTGTGTATATCTGAGTAATAGTTGTATTAT
>NW_006404837.1:1076-2464 GCF_000299155.1 Elephantulus edwardii
CCCCAGCCACTGAGTCAGTCAATCCATCTCATCCAGGGTCTTCCTCTCCTGTGATGTCCCTCCACCCTTCCAAGTATGACATCTTTCTTCAAGGATCAGTCCCACCAGGCAATATACCCAAAGTATTTCAGATGGAGCTTCAAAATCCTTGCCTCCAAGGAGCAGTCTGGTTTCACTCTCTCTAGGACAGACCTATTTGTTCTCTTAGCAGTCCATAGTATTTTCAATACTCTGCTCTAACATCACAACTCAAAGGCATCTTTGAATCTTCATCTATCACCCTTACTCATTGTCCAGCTTTCTGATGCATAGCAAGTAGTTGAAAAGACCATGGCCTAGATAAGGTACACTTTATTCTCCAGAATTATATCTCCCTTTAATACTCTGGAGAGGTCCCTGGCAGCAGATTTTCCCAGTGCAATATACTTCTTTTGATTTCCTGGCTGCTGGTACCAGAAGTGATGCTTGTGCAGCCCAGCAAGTTGAAGCTGTTAATGACATTCATGTCTTCTGCTTCTATCATGATGCTGCTAATTGGCCCAGTGGTGAGAAGCTTTGTTTTCTTGATGTTTAGCTTCAATCCATAATGAAGGCTGCAGTCCTTGATCTGCAGCAAAAGCCTCAAGTCCTCAGTTTCAGCAGGCAAGGTTGTGTCATCTGCATAACACAGGCTGTTGATGGCAGGCTGTTGACGAGTCTTCTTCCAATCCTGATGCCACATTCCTCCTCATAAAGTACAGCCTCCTTGATGATCTGGCCTGTATATAGATTTAAAAGGTATGAAGATGGTTCCCTGGCATACACCTTTCCTGATTTTGAACCATGCAGTGTTTCCTTGCTCTGTTCTGATAACTGTCTCCTGGTATAAGTATAGGTTTTGCGTAAGCACAATCAAATGTTCTGGAATATCTGTCACAAAAGGACAATTACTGCATAGCAACACTGTTATAAAGTAGGTCTGATAGGAGGATTTGAGAAGATAGTAAAATAAGCCTGGATGGATAATGATCATTGCACTGGAACAGATGAAGGAAAGAACTGTTTAAAAGGAATATGTTGTTGTTGTTGTTATGTGCCATCAAGTCACCTGTGACTCATAGAGACCCTATGTAGAGCCCTAAACCCTGCTCTATCCTGTGCCAATCTCACTGACTCCAACACACCTACCCCGGTTACCCCAGTCACTGAATCAACCCACCTCATAGAGGGTCTTCCTCTCTTGTGCTGTCCCTCCACCCTCCCAAGCATGATGTCCATCTCCAAGGATTAGTTTTTCCTTGCAACATGTCCAAAGTATGTCAGACAAAACCTCAGAATCCTTGCCTCCAAGGAGCAGCCTGGCTTAACACTCTCAAGAACAAACCTGTTCATTTTCATAGCAGTCCATG
>NW_006404838.1:0-635 GCF_000299155.1 Elephantulus edwardii
CAGATGAAATTGGGAACTGCTTTATCCATCTTGTTGTAGAAGAACATAAGTATCTGTATTGGGACTATGTTGTAGCTTATTTTTGGCAGAACTGTAATTTTCACAATATTGACTATTCCTATTCATAAGCATGGTATATTTTTCCATTTCTCTAGGTCTCTTTTTGTTTCTTGTAGTAGAATACCTTATATAGGTCTTCTGCATCTCCAGTTAGATTTATTCTTCCGCATTTCTTCTTGTGGTTAGCTATTCTACACAGTATTTGCTTTTCTTATTTTTATGTGTTCTCTTTGATTTTGCAGATAAATGCAATTGATTTTTGTATGTTTATCACACAGCTTTCTACTTTGTTGAATTTCCCAACTATTTCCAACAGTTTAATTGCAGATTCTTCATGATTTTCCAAGTGCATTACCCTATCATCTGCATGTAGAAAATTTTACCTCCTCCCTCCCAATTTGAAAGCCTCTTACTTCCTTCTTTTGACTTATTGCTCTTGCCAGGACTGTCTATTGACCAGGAGTGGTGGCCAAGAATGGTGGCCATCCATGCATGGTCCCTGTATTCAGGGGAAAGTCCTTTAATCTTTCTCCTTTGAAGATTATGTTGGCTGTTTGTTTATAATCTATCTATCT
>NW_006404838.1:2245-2824 GCF_000299155.1 Elephantulus edwardii
CTCTTCAGGACAAACTTGTTTGTTCTCCTAGCAGTCCATGGTATATTCACCACTCTTCTCCAGCAACACAGCTCTTCTATCATCCCCAGTCAAATATCCCTTACTGACATTTTATATCAAACAAACTATTGATGCCTTGATACTCACCTATCATTGTAAATTTCCTGAAAATTTTTTACTAAGTTAGAAAACATATTGAAAGGATAATTTGATTGCTGAGTCAATTAGAGTTATAAGAGCTCATTGATCATAAAGTTTTTGGAACAGGGAACATCTAACAAAAAAAAAATGGCTAAAGTTCATATAATCAGGGAGAGTACAAGCAGTTGGAGTGTTTCTAATAGAAAAGTTAAAATAACTGGGTGACTAGAATTTCTTCCATGGAAGGAGGAGCTTTAGAAAGAGGAGATTTTGTAAGTGATTTCATAGGTATATTAGCCAATTGATATTGATTGAGTCTGCTATTTTAAATATGAAAAATTTTTACCTGTTAAGGACTTCTTTCTAGAATATTTTTGCAAGTAAACTGTTTGGTTCTTTGTTAAGTTGTTTACCTGGCACAAGTAGTCATTAATTTTT
>NW_006404839.1:0-2622 GCF_000299155.1 Elephantulus edwardii
GTAAATGACTACCTAACTTGGGAAGGACTGGAGCATTATGCTGAGTGAACTAACTCAGTCCCATAAGGACAAATGCTGCATTGTTGTAGAACGTGCATGAGGATCCAAGGGGAGGAGGGTGGGAGCAGAGCGGTGAGGATGGGTGGGAGTAGACGGGTGTGGGCGGGGGTTGGTTAATCATAGAGTCATACAATTTGATAGGTGGAGAGAGGGGTAGATAAATTAAATGGGAAAGATCTGGTACGCAAAGAAAAATATATGTGAACTTTCAAAATAAACCAGTACAAAATATATATTTATTTTTTTAAAGTACACATGCAAAATGAACAGCTGCAGAATATCATACGAAAGTACACCCACTAGTATATATATAGGCTTGGCAGAGACTATCTTAACATACATTTTCATAGAGGCTGTAAATATATCCATGGATATAGTACAGCATATAGGTGGCACAAGTATGAAGATATCCTAGTCAAAACAAAAGCTTACAGGAAGAGTCAGTGGGCTTAGGGACAAACTCAGGGGTATCTAGATCAACTGTCATAATTCACAATGTTCTTTCTGTATCTTACTTTGGTAAGTAAAGCCTAGGTCTTAAAAGTGTATCAGTAGCCACCTAAAACCACCATTGATCTCTCCCTATTCAGCGTGAAGAAAAATGAAGAAAATCAGCTGTTGGTGTTGCATACTGTAGAGTCAGAACTGACACTGGTGGGTTTTCAGAGGCAGATAATCACACAGGAGGAAATTGCCCATCCTTCTCCTGAGGAGAAGCTGGTGGCCTCGAACCACATGCCTTTGGGATTACAGTCCAGCTTCTTACTACTAGGCCACAAGAGATCCTTCCTCAAGGAAATAAATAGTTCAAAGGACTAATGGACAACTCAAATCTCAAAAGACAAGAAGACTCTGAGACCAGACTAGATGATGCCCAGATATCACTGCCAACTACTCAGTATCTTGGACAGAGTGGGAGAATAATGTAGAACAAAATTAAAAATAAAATTAAAAAAATAGACATAAAGACTGCTAAAACTCTTGAAACTGGGGCCTTGGACACCTTTCAAATACAACTGTGACTATTCAAATCATGTGACTAAGTCCTGTCATTCTAACTTTTAAGGAGCATCTGGCTCCCTGTTTCTAAAACTGACTTTGTTTTCTTTTGGCAGTCCACAATGTACTCAATACTCTTAGCTTACACCACAATTCAAATGTTCTTCCTTGGTCTTCCTTATTCATTGTCCAACTTTCATATGTATGGGGGAAAAATTGAAAATGGTGTTACTTGGGTCAGACACATCCTAGTCCGTAAGGTGACATCCTTAGTCCTTAGCACTTCAAAGAGATTCTTTGCAGATTTGCACACTACAATATATTATTTTATTTCCTGACGTTTCTTTCATAAATGTTGATCATGGATCCAAAAAAGGGGAAATCCTCGACAACGTCAATCTTCTCTGTTTATCATGATGTTGTTCACTGGCACGATTGTCAGGGATTTTTGTTTTGTTTATATTCAAGTGTAATCCACATTGATCTTCATCAGGAAGCTTTCAGTTGTCTTTGTTTTCTGTAAATAAAGCTGTGTCATCTGCATATCACAGGTTGTTTATGAGTCGTACTTCAATTCTTTTATGTTCTTTTCACATGGTTCAACTTCTGGAATAATCTGTTCAACACACAAATTTAATAGGTATTGTAAAATTATGTAATCCTGATGCAAATCTTTCCTGATTTTAAATTATGTAATATCCCTTAGTTCATTTCAAAAGATTGTTTCTTGGTCTATATACAGGTTCTTTCCAGAGAAATTGAAAATATCTTCTTCATCTTTGTTGCATGGGATCTGGAGGTAGAGTGTATGTCCTTATATCTCTTTGCTGTCACATCCTTCCTCTAAAAGCCTTCTTCATCTTCAAAACTTGTGCCACCAGATACTTTCTCTTACTGTTAGCTGCAGACATTATTGAAGAATCTAGCCCCCAGTTTAGTCCTCTTCCTCGCTCGTACACAACCTCTGTTATAATCTTTGGTGGTTTCTATAAACTTTGTATTATTTTCCCAATGGGCTGACCTCTTGATTCCTTGTTCTTCAGCCTGGCTCTTCCATCACTTCCATGGACACAGTTTTGAAGAACTATGCCCAACTCCTGCTCACCAGTATTGAACTCCTCAGCCTTCATAAATACAGAGTGCCTGAGAGCCAGTACAAGAGTGCTATAAAATTTTATCATTTTCCCTCTGTGTTAAAACAAAAAATAGCTAGAAAACATTAAGATCTTACTTTTTAAATAAAATTTTATGTTGTTATTTTAATGACCATTTACAGTGAAGTTAGATTTTCATTCATTCATTGTTGCAAATTTTACCCCCTCACCCTCTTTTCCCCTTCCAAGTTCACTTTTTTCTTTTTAATATCCGTTCATTGTTGCACAAATACTCACTTCCCCTCCAGTCCTCTTTGCAGTAATATAGCTCTTATTCTATCTAGCCTATTGTTGTAAGTATAATTCCTAATCATATATTCATTTTAGACAGCTTTTTTCTTTGATTTGTTCCAATGCAATGAAGGTGATTTGACAGTTTCTCAAAAGGTTGGAAATAAAAATATCATTT